>NW_027117421.1:0-130224 GCF_038363985.1 Apiospora kogelbergensis
CTCGCCCCCGGCTAAGTTTCAGCCGCAGGCTTTGTTTTTTCTTATCCGGAGGATTAGAAAAAACAGAGAAACTAATAAAAAAAATATACTTTTTTTTATAATGCCCAGCGCGCACCCCTTCTTCCCCCTTGGGGGGGATCCAGGTGCGCGCTGGGCAAAATATAATTTAAATACAACTAAACATCTTAACTTCTTAGATTTTGAACAGGCTTTCTGGTTATATATAGAACAAAATAGCAAGGAAGCACGTTTAAAATTAAAACCGGAAATAGATATTATTAGAGGTAAAATGAATTTTCTGCTACGCAGAACTGATTTCAATTTAAAATCTGAACATAAATTCAATATTACACCTGACTACTAGGGTTCTCTGAAGGGGATGGTTCCTTTTATTTTAAAGCACAAAAAAACGCATTGGTTTTTACTATAAAGCAAAAAGGTAATCTAGAGTTATTGAATGCGATAAAAGATTTCTTACTTAATTTAGCCGCGCAAGATAAAGAAAATGGAGTCAATGTTAACGAGAGCGGCTTTAGAGTAGACATTAAAGAAAAAGGTTTATTTCTTTTAAGTGTTAATGACAAGTATTTTATGGAATTTGTATTAATACCTCTTTTCGATTATCTAACTTGACACAGTAAAAAATATTTGGATTACTGTGATTGAAAAGCTATATCCAAGATTTTTAACTTAGGGTTCCATTATCTTCCTGAGGGAGAAACTTTAATCCAGCGTATATTAAGCCAAATGAACAATAACCGTTTATCAACTTCAAAGGCACAAAGGGTAGACAGAGATATGCTTATGTCTGAAATAGATAGATTGATCAATACTCCTTCTAACTACGAAATTCAAGAGGATGGTAAGATATATATCAAGTCTGGTCCCCCTCCTCCCTCCTCAATTAATTGAGGAGGGAGGAGGGAGGAGGAAGTAAAAAGATATCGTAATGATACTAAACCTATAGCTGTACAAATGCTTGAACCATCTACAGGTAATGTTTTTAATTCCTTTAATTCTATAGCTGCTTGTGGTAAATTTTTAGAGATGTCATACCCTACTGCATTCAACAGAGTTAGTTCTGGATATCCTTTTAAATTCCAAGATAAAAGAGTTTATCTTAGAAAAGTGGAGGTAGAAAAATAATTAATAAAAGTCGCGAAGCATTATTAATTTAAGAAGCTATCATACTAATGAAAGATATTATTATTCTATTAGCGCTTTTTGGTAAATAACCTTATGATTTTATTATTTGAGGGTTATTTTCCAGGGTTTATTATATTATATAATCCCTAATATGTTGTAGACTAATCGGGTAAGTCATAAATTTTTGGTATTTAGAATTGAGTGTTCGAGTCACTCCAACATAAATTTTAAGTGGTCATATGTATAGTTATTTCCTCAACCATCTATTTTTTTTATGGAAGCCGGCTCTAATCACACAAATAAAAAATTTAGAGTTATAGGTGTAATGCCAGTATTCTTTCGGTCCTTTCCTGCTACGCAGGAGGGGACCGAAAAAGACTTAGTTAACTTTAATTCCACTTGAAATTTAAAGGTGTCCTGGTCCCCCTCCTACCTCCTCCTCAATTAATTGAGGAGGAGGGAGGGGGAAGATTTGAAAGAGAAATCTCGAAGAACCAGTGTTCGGAGCGAGGGTTGGATAACATCTCCCCTTGGCTATCAAGTAGATAGGATTGGTATCGTGCAACTCTAAGGATCCACCAATCTTGTTATTAGTATACTATTCCCTTAATTTATTCTGAGGAGGCTCAGAATTTTTATAATAGAAGATGTGCAAATCATCTACAGGGTTTTTTTTTATTTATTTCTTTCTTTCTTTCTTTTATTCCTCTATGGATAGGAGAGGAGCGGAGATGATAGGTTAAAAATTTAAGAATGGTAATTATTAAGTATGCTTTTATAAGAGTATACAAAAAACTTTTTTAAATTATTATTATTATTATAATTAATAATATTATTATTATTATTAATATTATAGTAAAAAAAAAAGTCTGGAAAAATAGGGAGCTTCAATCTCCAAATTCTCAGTTCAAATCTGAGTAACTTAGCCTAATTTCCTCTACGGAGGTGTAATTATAAATATATATATATTTATGAAGATCAAATTTCTATTAACAACAAAATGTATCGGGTTTTATTCATTTAAATGAGGTTGCTTAAATTCTTATCTAGCTTATATGATTTCAGGAAATATTCATTATCCCTCCGGCCCAGGACTCGTTGCACAGTCACTGTGCCTTTATTTTTAATTCTTTTTTTTAACTTTATTAATACAATATCTAATCGTAATAAAATAAAAAAAGAATTAAAAATTTAGCCGAGGGGCTGAATGTGTTTTTATTTTGGTTTGTATGGTTTGTTTAGTCATATCACTAAATTATCATTTTATTTTGAATAACTTTAATTTAATTAAGTTATTATCAAGATTTAACTTTGATAATAAATATTTAGTTAACTTTATAAAACATGTAAAGTATTATCCCATAGAGCATGAATATGCACTTAAAACTATGCCTTTTGTACAAGCCAATATACCTGTATTTGTTAGTTTGAAGCTATTGTATGTTTGGGTGAAGCAACGGAGCTTATAGAAAATTCCTTAGCTGTGTTAGCTAATCAACATAATAACATAGATGCTCTGACACAATTACAAACTCTACAATATAATTGAAGACAGTTAGATAATATTTTAAAAGACCAGTGCGCTCATGCAAATGCTATAATATCTAATAGTAATTCACTATCTATTAGACATACTACAGAATATCCTAGAACGTACGGGGATATTTCTGCATATTATGGTTCTCTAGAGTTTGAACATGCTAGAGATGTCTTAACAATCTGGTCCCCCTCCTACCTCCTCCTCAATTAATTGAGGAGGAGGGAGGGGGAAGTAAAAATTAAAATTATATAATTAACTAATTGTGGATGTGTAACGGATAATTCCTATAAACCTAACGGTAATTTAAGAACTAAAGTTTCGGATTATGTAGACGAGTTCAAACAAGCTTTTGATAAATGAACTCGGGATTATTATAGAAGACAGCCTAAATTACCTATTATAGATTAAATATATATATTTATTTATTTGAATACTATATTACTTACCGTAATATAAGCTTTATTATTAACCATTACTATGTGTAATGTATTTGTAAATGAAGTTATATACTCTGGTACTAAAATTAGTTTAACACCAGTTAATTTACAAATGCAAAACTAGTTTTTATTCCCCCTCCCTCCTCCTCAATTAATTGAGGAGGTAGGAGGGGGACCAAACGAAAAGAAAAGAAAAGAAAAGAATAAAAAAAAGTAAGAAAGAATAGAAACTCTATTCATGACGGCTAAAGACTTTTTAGTGGGCCAGTAGTACTTTAGATGGTTATAAGAAAATGTCAATTTTCTTGACATTTTATAGACGCAAGTTTTTTATATATTAATTGACTTTTTTTTTAGCCTGCGAAGCAGCCCAGCGCACCCCTTGTAGGTGCGTGCAGGGCTAAAAAAATCTATTTTTTTTTTTTTATCAGCCCGGAACTAAAAATTTTAAAATATATTAGTATTATAAAAAATTCAAAATAAAGATCTAGACCTAATACCAACGAGGTTTGTTTTAAATTTTCTTATCTATTTTTTGCCTGATATCGCAGATATCACTAGTGATATCAGCGATAAAGGCACTAAAAAATTGGCAATAATATACATAAAACTATAAAATTCTTCCTATTACATACTATAGTAGGTAATATAAGGGAATTAGTTTTTAACCTTATACAGTATAGTATTTTAAATCCAATATGTCCTTGTTTATCACTACTGCGTAGCAGATAAAGGGGAATAATTAAATAAAAACTATCTATAATATTAGCTAAGGTTATTAATTTAATTGATTATTTAATCGGTATTAATTAAATATATACATATTGGTGGATATAGTTCAATCGGTAGAGCGACTGTATGTGGCACAGTAAGTTCCCTGTTCAAGTCAGGGTATCCACCCTTTAAATTTGCCCAGCGCGCACCTACGCTACCGCGGATATTTCTAAGAGATAAGAAGGGGTGCGCTGGGCACGTAGAGTATATAAATTAAATTATAAAGCTTGAGTAGTTTAAAGGTAAAACCTTATTTTCATACAGTAAAGATGGAAGTTCAATTCTCCCCTCAAGCTAACTATATATATATATATATTTATGAAATATATATATATATTTATAAATATATATCTATTATAAGAAATATATATTTCTTTTCTTATTTTCTGATATCCCTGATCTTGTTTCCTTTTATCACTCTTTTCCCTTTATCACTCTTCCCCCTTTATCACTCTTCCCCCTTTATCACTATGTGATATCAGAGAAATAGATAGCGTTATAAAGAGGCACCTCTTGCCTCTCTTATCTCAGATATCACTAGTGATATCTGAGATATCCGTGGGAAGAAAGGGTTATTAATAACACTGTTAACGAAAATAAGTCTAAATAGTCTTAGTATATTAGTTTTAGGGTTCCATTATTTTTATTAATATTTTTGGTCCCCTTTATCCCGGTTCTCACTAGCGATAGCCGGGGTATAAGAGTTTTTAACAATTTATGTTGAGCCATTAATAGAGGAGAGCTCGCTCTCCTTAGTAGAATAAAATAGACGTTATTCTGATCACCGGTAGAGAACCACCCCCCCCATTTTGTTACGATGGGTAGTAGAGAAGTAATGAAGTCTTAAAATTTACACGCCTCTATAGAGTGGATTAAACATTTGAAGAGATATCTAGGAGACGACTAATAAGCTTGGCTTCCTCTTTAATGTAGACTGAGTAAAGTATCCTTAGTCTAAATATCGGTATAATAGCTTAGTGAGTACAGCTATTATACCTCTTTTAGGGGGTTGGTATACGCAACCCTATTACGATTTATTACCTCAATTTAATGGTGGTCCATTCTGGCAAGTCAATTTGGAATTAACTTTAACGATCTTTCTCTGTGTTTAAATCATTATTTTCATCTAGCAAGTACTGCGTAGCAGAAAATAACTCTTTAGGGCACAAACCGTCAGCTCGTTTAAATTATCTTAACTTGTTATTAGGGTTATTGGTGTCTTTTATGGCGACTATTAGTTCACGTGAACGTGAACGTTTAAATTAATTTGGTAGTTTAAACTACCTGATCCTTTCTTTATCTCGAAGAGATAACCGGAAGAGATGGGTGTTAATCAAAAACGTCTTTTTTCTACCTCTCTTTCTGTTTTATACGACTGAACAAGGTAATATAAAACATAAAAGAGGTTTATGATCGAAGAATAATCGTAATAACATTAACCATTTTAATTTAAAGATTTCATCTTTAAATATGCGTAATAATAGTAAAAATAAAAAAAACATCTACGGTCCCCCTCCTCCCTCCTCCTCAATTAATTGAGGAGGAGGGAGGGGGAAGAAAAAAATATGGTTTAATTATGAAATTTTTATGTCTGAAAACCTATCTCTATTTAAAAGAGAATTGTTCTATTCAGCCTTTCTTTGTTTTCAAAGAAAACATACAGGACTAGCTAGGCTAGTTTTTTACAAAACTGAATTTGTAAAAAATCTGATTTTTTTAAATCTAGGCCTGCGAAGCAGGGGTAAATTAAAATCTAATACTAACTATGGTGTTTTAATTAAAGTACGTAAAGGTCATAGTGATTGATGGCCAATCATCAATTCGGGCTTTCTGAATTTTATCTACCAGTAAACTACCCGGCTTTCATCTTTACCATCGTAAAGGAAAACAAGATAATGTCCAAGTGCATGCGCAGCTTGCCATAGCTTTTAATACCTTCACTTTAAAGGTATTAATTCACTAATACCTTCACTTTAAAAGTATTAGTGAAATAGTGAATTAATCAGATAACTTCGGATTTTCTGTACGCCTATTTCGTTTAATTGAAAAAAATAAAAGGTATAAGTTATTTGGTGCCAAAGGCAAAAACCCTAATATTACATATATTATTTTAAAGAAAATTTTTAAGGAAAAGGATGAAGGAGAATCAAATAGAAGCTTGATTATTTAGATTATATAGTGACGAAAAAAAAACCCGATAATAACTAATATAAAAAAACGAAAATCAAAAAAAGAGTTAGCAACTAAACGGAATAAGGAAGATACGGTTAACTCAACTGTCGTGAAAACAGCAAGCAAGCAAACACACCACCACCAGCAACAACAGATGAGGTGACCAGCTCTTGATTTCTGTAATGCCATCATGTATTAAATATGAGAATTCGATTTTCTCTCCTGGTTCCAAATCTACTCCTTAACGAGTCTTTTTATAGGATATTTTAGTTAAGGAATCCTTCCTTAAATGGAAGGCTCCTGATAGGAGCCTATTCAGGTAAGAGAGAAGCCTATTCAGGTAATTCTGAATAGTTAAAGCTCTGGAAATGTGTGGAGATAAACCACCTAAATAAGAAAATAACTATTATTAAAAATAATAAAGCCGCTAGTACCTAAATAAGAAAATAAATATAGTTATATATTTAGATCCTCTATCCATATATTATCTTTTTCGTTAAAAATATTTAAAAGGTAGGAAGAGAACGACGAAGAAGATATTTTATCGTACTAAAACTAGCGCGTCGATGAAATTAATAAAGCCGTCAAAAAAATCTACTCCTTAACGAATCTTTTTATAGGATATTTTAGTTAAGGAATCCTTCCTTAATAGGGAGCCACGTGATAGAAGCCTATTCAGTAAATTCTGTATAGTTAAAGTTGAGGTTGAGGGAATGCGGATATTCTCTGGCATAAAGCCGTAAAAAAGAAAATCAGTGATAGTTTAATAGGTTAAAACCTTAATTACATGTATTATTTAAGATGAGAATTCGATTTTCTCTCCTGGTTTAATAAAAGGTTCTTAATAGTCTTTACAGGACAAGTCTCAGATCCCCCTGATAACACTACTGCGTAGCAGATATCAGGGGGAATAAAAAAAATTTTTTTTTTCGGGACTAAGAAGTTTTATTTTTATTAAAATTATATAATGATAACTTTATCTATATTATGTTTATTATTTTCTAATGCTGTCACATTAAGACGAGATATGTCCATTCTATTTAATAGAATAGCTATAATAGCTATTTCTTATTGTTTTTTACAAGATTTGGTAAGTTTATCTTTAGTAAACAAAGGAATAGGTTTACATGGGGGTGTGCGCTGTTTAACTATTTATTTCTTATGGAGCCGGTGGGCTCTGATCAATGTCTCAATTTGATCCCAGTAACAACGTCAGGTCTGGGGGAAAACCTCAGGCTCAACATAGCATCGTTGTGAATCCAAGTGAGACTAAACCGATTGTCGTCGAAAAGCTTGGAGAGCTGAATCTTCTATGGTTAAAGCTATACTGCCTAAAGGATACTCATGAGGGCCCTCTCTGTAAGGGGATGCACGTGATCGGGATAGGTGCAGCAAATCGTGATGACGTTTAAACCTCCGACGTTATCAAGAGATCCGATTTGACCAGGGTAGAATATCTATTCAAAAAGTGAGGAAAGTCCAACCTAAAGAAGATCAAAGAATAAATGGGAACACAGGATGGCCTAAGGAAGGAAACGACTAAGGTTACAGAGGGGTCGTAGTACCGCAAGGGAAGGGCCCCAGTCAAAGGCGTCCTAGTTTAACTCAAGTTGTTGGAAGTTCCAACTAAGTTCAATCTAAGAACTTGAATATGAGCTCGGAGAATCAATCTTAGTGGTTTAATGCCATTTGATGGAGAGCCGTATGATGGGAAACTATCACGTACGGTTCGGGAAAGGGGGGCGTACTGGTAAAAGGTACGTTACTCTAGTTCATTTACTTCATATTACTAATATTACACAAATATTTCATATGTTTGTTTTTTTAATTAGTATGTTAATTTTACAATTAACAAGTTTCTTTCCAAGAAAAGTTTGAGTTAAAGAACATTCATCTTTAAAACATCTTTTAATGGATAATTTTGTTTATTATAGAACAAAAATTATAAATAAAATGGGGGAACATTTAAAAATAATAGAATACCCTGGGCTACAACACGATAATTTGTTAAGGGGTAAACTGCCAAATTCCGGGGACATCCTAAAGCTTTTGATACCAAATCTGGTTGAATTTTTCCAAGGTGGGTGAACTAATTATTCACGTATGGTTATAAGTCAAAAGATGGCACTTCACTGATTAAAGCGGACTAGTGGGGATATGAGAGTATTGGGCTCTTATGCTGTCGAGCTAGAAACTCGAAAAATGGACAATCGCGGATCTAAATTAAACATTAAAATGTATTTAAAAGAGCAACGAGTAGACGGTAGTTACATTAACCTATATATTAGGGATTCAATGTTAAGGTGTACTCTAAAAAGATTCGAAAGAATTTCTTGTACCAGATTCCGTTTAAATCAAATTCTAAATAAACAACTTCATTCAACAACTGTGCGTAACACGGATTCTAAAAATCAGCTTGAACCTTCAGATAAAAACACTAATATTTTTAGTTTAAACCCTTGGTTTATAACAGGATTTACTGATGGGGATGGTTCATTTAGTGTTTCTATTGCAAAAAAAAAGTCAGGTGTAGGTTGAAAAATACAACCTATATTTACTATAGGTTTAGATTATAAAGATTTAGATTTATTAGTCCAAATTAAAGCTTACTTTAAAGTAGGTAAGATCTATACTAGTGCAAGAGGTATAGTTTACTATACTGTGGGTTCTACAAAAGATATAATAAAATATATCTTACCTCATTTTGACAAATACAATTTAGTAACTCTCAAATTAAAAGATTATTTGGTATTCAAGAATATTGTTCTTCTTATGGAAAAAGGGGAACATAAATCCTTATCTGGTTTAGTTAAAATCTTTTCACTTAAAGCTATTCTAAATAAAGGGTTACCAAGCTATATAAAAGCTGAATACCCTGATATTAGCCCTGCTGTTGAACCTGAGTTTAAGTTATCCAGTTACTTAAATCCACATTGATTATCCGGATTTATAACTGCAGAGGGTTCTTTCTTTATTTCTATCTATTATAACGATAAAAGAAAAGCAGGGTATGCTGTAAGTCTTGTATTTAATTTAAGTCAAGATCTTCGAGATTTAGAGTTACTAAATAGACTCGTAAATTACTTAGGGTGTGGTATAGTTCGAGAACATCCGAATCGTAATACAGCTGAATGAATTATAACTAAGAACGAAGATATTAATTTAAAACTGATGAAATTTTTAATAAAATTTCCCCCTTTCAGCCCTGCTTCGCAGGCCTAGTTTTTAAATAAACAAGTTTATTTTCATCCTTCGACCCAGGTCCAGATCCTGGACACAGGATCTGGACCGAAGGGAAACAAGTTTAAAAAAAACTAGCCCAGAGGCTAGTCTTGTATGTTTTCTTTGAAAACAAAGAAAGGGTGTAAAATTCTTGGATTTTGAAAGATTTAAACAAGTATCTTTTTTAACCTTTCGCCCCCGGCCTTACGGCCCTGGGGGACTAGGCCGAGGGGTCGAAAATAAAATGCACTTAACTAAAGATGGAGTTGAATTAATAAAAACGATTAAAGACAAGATGTATACAAGGTAGTAGAATTATGTCAATATCCTGGAGTTGTAGTTTGCTAAGTAGTAATAACTATGAAGCAAAAAGAGTAGCTTTAAGTTTACTCTTAATTTATTTAGAATTTGGTAGGATATGGTTATCAATGTTAATTTTATTATTTGTAGTAAGTGGAGCCATTTTCTTAATGTCAACTAATGACTTAGTTTCTATATTTTTATCAATAGAGCTACAAAGTTACGGTTTATACTTATTAAGTACTATCTATAGAAATTCAGAATTAGCTACTACTGGAGGGCTAATTTATTTCTTATTAGGTGGTTTAAGTTCCTGTTTTATTTTATTAGGTACAAGTTTATTATATGCAAATTCTGGTACAACAAATATGGATGGTTTATACGTAATTACTAGTATAAGTGATAGTATAGGAGGTGCTTCTTCTTGATATCAACCTTATTATATAAATTTCTCTTTACTAATTTTTAGTATAGGATTTTTATTTAAAGTAAGTGCTGCACCATTTCATTTTTGATCTCCTGAAAGAGGACCTGGGAAATCCTCTACTATTGGGAATATACTGCCAAATTCCGGAAAAGGCCTAGAATTTCAAGTACCAAACTATACTTTAAAAGGTATAAGTGGATGAATTAATTACTCATGTATGGTAACAAGCTTGAAGGCTTCTGAAAAGAATGTGGGTTATCGCGGATCTAAATCAGCTATATTCAAGGATATAGCTGAAAAAGAGCAACGAGTAAATGGTAGTAGATATGGTATAATTATACCATATTTAAGATGTACTCTAACGGGTTTCGAGAGAAATTATCCTGTTAAATACCCTTCTGACCATATTATTCAAAGACGATTTTATTCTATTGAGTCTATTTTGAACAATGATACAAATAAACTACCCCAACTGAAAGAACCTTGATTTATCTCAGGGTTTACAGATGCAGAAGGGTGTTTTCTTGTTCTGGTACGTAAATCGCCTAAAAATAAATTAGGTTGACAATTAGAAGTTAATTTTTCTATCAATCTTCATGTTAGAGATATAGAACTATTAAGACTTATTCAAGCTTACTTTGAAGGAGTAGGTAGAATAGGTAAAGAAAGAAATAATTGTCGTGATTTTACAATAGGTTCTTTAGATCAAGTTATTACAAAAGTAATACCTCATTTTGATAAATATCCCTTAAAAACAAATAAATATGCTGATTATTTACTATTTAAACAAGTAGTAATGATGATGCAACGCGGGGAACATTTGACTATTCAAGGTTTACAAAAAATAATAAATATTAGAGCTTCTATTAATAAAGGATTAAGTCCTTCACTTAGAGAAGCCTTTCCTAATAGTATAGCTGTATTAAGACCATCATCAGCTATAGCTAATACTAAATTACATCCTCAGTGAGTAGCTGGTTTTACTTCAGGTGATGGTTGTTTTAAAGTTAGTATTAGGGAATCTAAATTATATAAAGCAGGAAGTCGTGTAGTATTAGTTTTTATAGTGACTCAACATATCAGAGACGAATTATTATTAAAAAGTTTGATAGATTTTTTTGGGTGTGGTCAAACTTTTAGTTATAAAGATCATATAGAGTTTATATGCCAATCATTCAAAAATAATTCCAAAATAATTTTACCTTTTTTCTATAAATATCCTATTCTTGGTGTTAAAGCACAAGACTTTGAAGATTGAGGTAAAATAGCGGAAATAATTGAAACAAAGCTTCATTTAACTAAGCAAGGTATGGATCAAATTCGTAAAATAAAGGGAGGAATGAATAAAGGTAGATATTTATAACTGCTCCTCGGTCTTTGGCCAAGTTTCAGCACCGGATATCTCCAAGAGATAAGAAGGTGCGGTTAGAAACTAAATAAAAAAAAGATCTTTTTTTTTATAATTCCCAGCGCACCCCTTCTTCCCCTTTGGGGGATCCAGGTCTTAAAAAAATCGTCGATTTTTTTTTAGCAGGGCTAGTTTTTTACAAAACTGAATTTGTAAAAAATCAGATTTTTTAAAATCTAGGGCCAGCCCAAGTTTGATTACTTAATCCTTGTCAGGATTAAGATAATAAAACTAAATAATTAATATTACTTGGTTATGGTTTATATAATATGTTTATTATGAAATAGCTTGTTTAAAGTCGTTCTTTTCTTTAATTGGTACGATAAATTTAACTGCCGTGGATGTTTACGACGCTATACCAACAATTGTTACAACATTTGTAGCTATTATAGCAAAAATATCTATATTTATACTATTATTAGAAATAGTGTATTATACAAGTGATTATGTATCAGATACCAGTTCATCTCTTAACTGAACATTTGGTTTATTAATGAGTTCTTTCCTTTCTTTAATAATAGGTACAGTGGTAGGTCTAACACAATTTAGAATTAAAAGGTTGTTTGCTTACAGTACAATAAGTCATGTAGGTTTTATATTATTAGCTTTAAGTATAACTTCTATAGAATCTATTCAAGCATTTATATTTTATTTAATGCAATACTCTATAAGTAATCTAAACGTATTTATTATATTAGTTACTATGGGATTCTCTTTCTATTTTTATGTTACGGAAAATAAAGAGCATAAAGAACTTTTAGATAAAAACAATTCTCCTGCCTTGAGGTGTAGGAAACCTCTTCAATGGGAGCTATGGCCAAATTCCGGGGACCTCCATAATTTTCTGATACCAAGCTATAACTGAAAGGTTATAAGTGGATGAATTAATCACTCATGTATGGTAATAACTCAGATTATGATCGAAAGATTAATGGACTACCGCGGATCTAAATCAGATTTGAAAAAATCTGTAAAAGAGCAACGAGTAGACGGTCATAAATGTGTTAGTTTAATACATTTAAGGTATGCTCTAATGGGTTTCAAGAGAAACTATCCAATCAGAATCCTTTCTAACCATTTAATTACATCAATAAGATCATACACTTCTACAAATTTATCACGTAATTTACCTAATAATCTAAACCCCTGGTATTTAACTGGTTTTTCAGACGGGGAGTCTAACTTTACAGTAAGAATCTTTCAAAGTAATTTGGTTAAAGTAGGTTGAGTTGTTCAACCTGTTTTTCAAATAGGTGTACATAAAAAAGATTTGATCTTATTAGAGAATATAAAAGCATATTTAGGTGTAGGAGAAATTTATCATAAAGAAACCTCTTGTAACTATATGGTACAATCTTTAAGAGGCTTGGTTGTAGTAGTAAATCATTTTGAAAAATATCCCTTTTTAACTAAAAAACTTGAAGATTTTAAGTTATTTTCTCAAATTGTTACTCTAGTTAATAGAAAAGAACATTTAACAGTTTCAGGTTTACAAACAATTATATCTCTTAAAGCTTCTATGAATTTAGGTCTACCTACGGTACTAAAATATGCTTTTCCTGATATTACTCCAGCTATAAGACCTATACGTTCTAATGAACAAATATTAAAATCTAATATCGATCCAAATTGAATGGTAGGTTTTACAGCAGCAGAGGGGTGTTTTAGTGTTAGAATTACTAAGTCTTTAACCACAAAAACTGGGTATCAAGTACAATTAAGATATCAAATTACTCAACATTCTATTGATAAGGTATTTATGCATACCTTGGATAAATTTTGAGGTTGTGGTAAAGTATTTTTAAGATTTAGGGAGAATAAAGTAGATTTTCAAATATTAAAATTTAGAGACCTATGTGAAAAAGTTCTTCCTTTATTTCAAAGTATAGATTTACAAGGTGTAAAATCTAAAGATTTTGCAGATTTTTGTAAAGCAATAGAGATAATCAAAAAAAAAGAACATTTAACTGTCGAAGGGTTAGATAAATTACGTGTATTAAAACAGGGTATGAACAAAGGTAGATTATAAAAACAAAACTTCAACGGATTTAAGTTAAGTCTTTAAGCGTAAGTTCTTGTTTTTCATTTTGTATGTAATTATTTGTATGATAAATCTGGCCGCCATGATTCAATTAATAAGTCAACTAAGAGGATATTTTTATATAAATCCTTTTTTAGCTTTAAGTTTTGCGATTACAATATTTTCATTTGTAGGTATACTGGAATGCCTACGTTTAGGTTAATATATATATGTATAATTATTACTACGAGTTTGTGGGTTACCTCAACTCAGCGTAATAAATAAGCAAGCTATAGCAAGGTTACTGGCTTATGCAGCTAGGCCTGCGAAGCAGCCGTATATTATAACCAAAAAAAAAATATCACTATATGCTGGAAACTTCTAATGCTCTGAATACTAATGTTATATATTAGTAAAAATTTTAGAGCGTATTAATGAACAATCAGCAGAAAACTACTCATAAAAAGATTTATATAGCTTTTTGTAGGATTCTCAGAGACTACACGTGATACATTGGGCTGTATGTAAGCCTAGTGAAGATATAGTCCAAATTAATTTTTAGATTCCATACTTTTTATCTAAGTTAAATCTTTCGTATATTTTGCTTTTTTTCCTTCTCGCCAAGCATCCCAGGTCCAAGGCCCTGTGTCTGGACCGAAGAGCAGAGCTAGGTCGAGTGTCAGCCATAGGGTTTAACCTACCTAATAAAAGATACTATTCAATTAATAGTACACCAGTTAATTCTAATAATGGACAATTAGGTCCATACTTAGCGGGTTTAATCGAGGGTGACGGCCATATTTATGTATCTTCAGTTGGGAACTTATCAACCAAAAAAACATGACCATCTTATATTGAAATAGCTTTTGATATTAAAGATTTACAACTCTTTACAAAAATAAAGGAAAATTTAAAGGGTGGTTATATAACTATTAGACCTAATGGTCAAAGTGGTAGATTAACTATTAAAAAACGTGATATTTTAATAAACCTGGTAAAATTAATTAACGGTTATTTTCGTACACCGAAAATTGAAGCTTTACACCGTTTAATTGAAAATTTAAATAAATATAGTAATGAATCAATCCCTTTACTCGGTTTAGATAAAAAGCCTTTAGGAGAATCTGCTTGATTATCTGGGTTTTTAGAGGCAGATGGTTATTTTTATTTAAATTGGAAGTTAAATAAAAAGGATTTACCTGTCGGAATAACTTATTATTTATATATTAGTCAGAAACAGAATTATGAAAGAAAAGTCGATTATTCTGTAAATGAAAGTAATTTTTCTCATATGGAGGATATAGCTAAACTACTTAATAGTAAAGTAATATCCATCGAAAGAAAAAGAACTAACTGTATTGAAAAGCTATATGTTGTAAGAACAGATAAAAAAGATTCTAAGGTTATTATTTTTGAGTATTTAAATAAATTTCCCTTGTTTGGTTATAAATCTTTTGCTCAAAAAAATTTGCAAAAAATTCATGGTTTAGTTTTAAGCAGAAAGCATAAAGAGCTAGATGGTAAAATTAAGTTGGATAAGTATACTGTAAATATGAAAAAAGATGTACGCGAGATAGAGTTCACACATTTAGATAAATTCTATCAAAATTAAAAAAGGTTCCACCTCTTGTAGGGTTCTTTGCTAAACAGATGGTATTAAGTGCTGCTTTAGATAGTGGTTATGTTTTCTTATCTTTAGTTGCTATATTAACTAGTGTAATAGGTGGAGTATATGTGCGCCCTTTAATTGATATAACGCCCGGGTCATTAAACCCTCTCTCTGAAACGCTGAGAGATAAACCTATCAACTTATCCGATTTCGAAATGAATAGGGGAGTGCAGCATGTTGATAAAGGCTCAAAAAGTCTTAACTATATAGATTTCCGCCAAGCCGAGGTAATTCTTTCTCATGTAAAATTTAACCATCAAGCCAACCACATACCAGTTAAATCGAAAATAGTTGATACGATTTTACAGAAGATATGTCTAAAAAATATACTTATACATATTGTTTCCTTCTGTAGGCTAGAGACAACATGTCTAATGATGTTTGCTAAAAGAAAGATATCAGACGTTATATTAAGAACTGGGGATCTCCTAAGGAAAGTGATTTCTAAATTAAGTTTTAGACTTATTTCTTTGATTAATATCAAAGGGAGACGGAGTTTTCGTAGTATCAACGGCCTTCATAAGTTGAGTCGTAGAGAAGGGAAACAGAATCTAGTCGATAAATTTAGTACAGTCGTTGTAAAATACGGGGTATTTTACACTACATACTTAAGATCGATCATAGTACGAACAGAGGGGTCGATGGTTAAGTTGACTCAAGATCAATTTAGATTTATTTTTAATAAAGAACAAAAAAGATTTATTGCGACCCTTCGCAATAAAAAAGAACCGAACATAGTTATAAATCCTACTTATACTTTAAATCCTTGATTTTTAACAGGCTTCACGGATGCTGAAGGAACATTTAGTATTAGCCTTAGAAAATCATCTAGTTCTCGTTCAGGTTTTATAATTCACCCTCTTTTTCAAATAGGACTTCATATAAAAGATACTGAGCTCTTAAAAGAGATACAAGCTAATTTTAAGGGAATAGGTCGTATATCTAATAAAGAAAACTCTGTATATTTCAGGGTACAATCTTTGGAAGAAATTTTGAATGTAATAATTCCTCATTTCGATAAATATTCTTTGATTACTCAAAAGCTAGCTGATTATCTTTTGTTCAGAAAAATTGTTATTAAGATGAAGGATGGAGAACATCTAACTAAGGAAGGTCTTCAGGCAATTGTTAATATACGAGCTACAATTAATTTAGGTTTATCCGAAGATTTAAAGGCAGCTTTTCCTAATACAATTCCGGAACCTCGGCCATTAATAGAGAATCTTAAAATCACAGATCCAGAATGGGTTGCAGGGTTTGTCTCTGGTGAAGGTTGTTTCTACATTGGTTTATGAAAAGCAATAGATAGAAAGTATGGAGTTAGAATTAGAGTAGATTTTATTATCACTCAGCATTCTCGTGATGAGCTATTATTAAGAAGTTTCGTTGATTATTTTAAATGTGGGTCTTATTCTAAAAAAGCGAGAAGTGGGGAATTTATAGTAAAAAATTTTTCGGATATAATTGCAAAAATCCTACCTTTTTTTCAAAAGTATAAAATTAGAGGAGTGAAATCTTTGGATTATCAGGATTGATATCGAGTGGCCGAAATATTGCAAGCCAATAAATATTTAACTCCGGAGGTTATAGACGAAATTCGTCAAATAAAAGGGGGTATGAATAAGGGTAGGAAATAAAAGGGACTGATGAAAGGAAGCCCATTATGTTTTAAGTGAGGTCCAAAGTATGAAAGGTATCTCTTGAGTAATAGTAGGGGATCTAGAGCTGATAAATTTTAGTAAACGATATGTTGAACAATCATCCGGGTTGGTCAATCTTTTCTTGATACTTTTTGATGAATATATGAACAAATTAAGTAAAGAAAATTTAGCCCAGAACCATATGCCGCCGATAAGAGTAGAAGGTAAAATCAGATATACTCGGTGTGCAGATAAATTCTTAGTAGGAGTTGCCGGTAGTTATAAGGATGTAAAACTTATCAGACATTTACTTAAAGATTTCTTAGAAAAAGAACAGGGTTTTATGTCTATCTTCCGGATTAGGCACGAAGTGGATAACCTAAAAATAATACATTTAGGCAGTAACTATGCTGAATTTTTAGGTTATTATATTAAAGTTCCCGCTTATTCTCAACTATTAGCAAGTCGTGATAACTCTACCTCAGGTTTACAGGACGCAAACGCGAAAAATCTTCAACTTTCTACTAGAATACCTAAATTAATTGTTTCTAAAGATGTAATTAAAAAATGACTTATAAAAAAAGGATTTTCCAATCAAGAAGGTAAACCTAAATATGTCGGAGAATGAATCTACCTGTCTGATGCTAAAATTATTTACCGTTTTAATAATATCATATTAGGTCTAATTATGTATTACAAAATGGGAGAAAATAGATGGGATCTTCATGAGAGTATTTATATTATTAAACATTCTCTTCTTCATACGTTAGCGGCAAAACATAGAATTAGCTTAAAACAAGTCATAAAAAAATATACTTTGAAGAAAGTTAACAATAAATTAGGTGTAAATGTTGATAAAGGGAAGATAGTTACCTTTGATGAACCTAAATCTCTTTCGGCCGCTTACCTTTACGAAAATTATTATCTAACAAACTACTCACCCTTTATTGATTCTTTTTTGTCTGAATTAGTCTTCAAGAGGTAGGTGATAAGTTATTTAGGCCCTCGCCCCCGGCCAAGTTTCAGCCGCAGGCTTTGTTTTTTCTTATCCTCCGGATAAGAAAAAACAGAGAAACTAATAAATAATCTTAATTGTTCGTAGGATGATAATCCTATATATAAAATAAATCAAATTAAATAAAACCTGTTCTATTTAGATTTGGAGAGCCGTATGCGGGGAAACTTGCACGTACGGTTCGGAGGGAGCGTACTTTAATTAAGATAGAATTAATCTTTAATGATGATGAGTCTACCTTAATTCTCAGGTGCTAGTACGCGACCCTACTACCTTAACGTTGTAAAAGAAATTTTCTTTTATAAACCTGAATATAAGTTAAATTCTATATTAAAAGATCGTAAATTAATAAGTTATATTTATAACAAAGATAATCTTTTAGTAAAAAATTTAGAATTCGAATATAATAATATTATGATGACTAGTCCTATTTCTATTACAATATCTAGTATTACGTTATTAATTTTATTATTTATATTTATGAATAAAGAATGATTAAGTATGGGTACCATTAACCTCCTATTCTTCTTATGTGCTAAGGGGCATTATTTTGCTCATAATTTATTATTGCTATTAAATATAAATCGTATTTCATCAGATGCTTATCTAACAAACTCTCGTGACCATCTCTTTAGTATGTACAATCTATTGTCAGACACTCGTCTTACGATTGCTTCAGTTAAAAATAGTTTTAAACGTACTAAATATAATACTCTATTCTCTTCTAACACTCCAGTACAAATGTCAGCTTACTCAACTTTTAATCATAATAAGATTCATCCTATTTCACCTTGATTTATATCAGGTTATTCTGATGCAGAAGGTTGTTTCAATGTTAGTCTTCAAAAAAATCCTAATGGTAAATATTATGTACGACCTTCATTCCAGATAAAAGTACATTCAAGAGATAATTTATTATTAATACGTATTAAACATTATTTTGGAGGTATAGGAAATATTTATCTAACTAATGAGGATTCAAAATTCATTGTAAGATCTTTAGACGAAATCTTAAAAATAATTTCGCATTTTGATAATTACCCTTTAATAACTCAAAAAAAGGGAGATTTTATATTATTTAAGGAAATAATTCTTAAAGTAGTTAAAGGGGAACATTTATCAGTAAAAGGATTACAAGAGATTGTAAATATTCGTGCATCGATAAATTTGGGTTTATCGGATTCTTTGAAGACTGTTTTTCCTAATACTGTGCCTGTCGATAGACCTTTGATAAAAGATCTCTCTATCCCTGATCCTGAATGAATGGCAGGGTTTGTTTCAGGAGAGGGATGCTTTTTAGTTCAAATAGCCAAATATGGTAAAGGTAAATTAGATGGTGTTTCATTAAGTTTTAAGATCTCTCAACATTTGAGAGATGAGTTGTTGTTAAGATCTTTTATTTCTTTTTTTGGATGTGGTCTATTCAATTACCACCGTGGAAAAAGTAAGTCAGTAGGGTCAGGGGTATTTATTGTTAGAAAGTTTTCGGATATTTCAGATAAAATATTACCCTTTTTTAAAGATCATACGGTAGAAGGTGTTAAAAGAGAGGATTATGAAGATTGATTGAGAGTAGCCGAACTAATAACATGTAAGGCTCATCTAACCGAAGAGGGCTTAGATAAAATACGTAAAATAAAATCAGGTATGAATACGCTAAGATAATTTAGCTTTTTTTTTATATTTCTAGTACTTAGCCGAGATGCAATAGGTAGCCCGCTAAATTTTCTACTATTAATAAGGGAAAATTTAAAACCATTGGATAAATTGCAAAGATATCAACACCCCCTACGTTTGATTGATAATTTGCAGCGAAGTTTATCTCAGTATTATTACAGTAGAGATCTCTACATGCTTATCCCTCTTACCCCGGAGGGGTACACAGGATAAGGTGCGCAAGAGTCCTCTCTGATTCCCCCCTCTTATTTCAAAGAGGGGGAATAAGAAGTGAGATAAAAACGTTCAACGACTATTAGGTGAGTAATACTAACAATAATCCTATATTAAAATCCAATATTTACTTATGTATTAAATACTAAGTAGATAAAGATATAGTCTGAACAATATAGCAATATATTGATAAATTAATTCAAGTTAAGATGAAATGAAATTTCATTAACTAATTAATTGTTAACACCCTTGACCATATTGGTACAAATTTTATTTAATACTTAAATGAGCAGTCTTACTTTTTTCTTTTTATTTGTTTCTATATTAGCATTAGTTTTCTTGGTGGTAAATTTACTCCTTGCTCCGCACAATCCTTATCAAGAAAAATATAGTATTTTTGAATGTGGTTTCCACAGTTTTTTAGGTCAAAATAGAACACAGTTTGGTGTAAAATTCTTTATTTTTGCCTTAGTTTATTTATTACTAGATTTAGAAATTCTTTTAACTTTCCCTTTTGCACTTAGTGCATATGTGAATAATATTTATGGGTTAATAGTAGCACTATTATTTATAGGAATTATTACTATAGGATTTGTATTTGAATTAGGTAAAAGTGCGTTAAAAATTGATAGTAGACAAGTGATAACTCAATTAAACGTAAAATCATCTAATGTTACAGAACTTATAGGTAAAACAACAAAAAAATTCACCAGATAATGTTAATATGCCTTTAGAAGCAGGTATTTTTCATTGAGATAGTTTAAAACATTTCAAATTTAAAAATATACTAAAAGGTATATTTTTAATTTCAGCTATTTACTTTATCAAGGATTATTTTTCAAATATTCCTATGGACGGAGTATCCATTACTTTATTGGAAGAATTTAAAGTAAATGTTCCTGCACCTATACTACAACATATTTTAGCTTTACTAGCTAGTTTAGGTTTATTAGACTTTAAAGAAGTCTTAATTGAATCATTCTCTTCTCCTAAATTGGCACTTATAGGTGAAAACCCTTTAGATGGTATTAATGTTTCTCATAATTTCGCAACTCCAGGTGATAACCCTTCAGGTGGTACTAATGCACCTAGCGATAACCCTTCAGGTGGTACTAATGCACCTAGCGATCATCCAACAAATGGCCAAGGTCCTGTTACAAATGGCCAAGGTCCTGTTACAAATGGCCAAGGTCCTGTTACAAATGAAGATTCTGCTTGCATATGTATAGGTTATAAACGTTCTTGCGGTGTACTTGTATACAAAGTACCTCTTGGCGAGTATTGCCCTGTGCATGGTGCAACCCGGAACCCCTAGATTATCTTAAGTTTAGGTAAGTATTTAAGATAATAATTATTTTATCTAATTTATTATAGTAAAAATGAAAGATTTAGTTCATAACTTCAAAAATAAAAAAGTCAATTGTTCTAAATTAGTTTTATTTTACTATAAATATTATGATGTAGTAGGTCTACACTTTGATTGCAGATCTTAAGTTGGAGGTTCGATTCCTCCATAATATTCCGAGTATTTATATAGCCTTTTCTTGCATCTTATTTACATAATTGTTTATAAGGTAAAAATATTAAATTAGTATTATCAGTATGTGCATAGATTTTGTCAACAAAGTTAAATATAAGTAGATTAATATATTTATAACTTAATATATCTTTTTATTGCCCTTTACCCTATATATTCCTTAGCATGCTAAGGAATATGTGGAATTTTACATAGTTCAATGCCAATTGTTGTAGAATCAGTAAGTCTGGAGAAATTCTTAACTTGATTGGAGGAGCAATAATCGGTGTAAAAAAAATTATAAGATTAATTTATTTTTCGTGTCCTGATATCCTGCATATTCTACTAGATTTAGAAATTCTTTTAACTTTCCCTTTTGCACTTAGTGCATATGTGAATAATATTTATGGGTTAATAGTAGCACTATTATTTATAGGAATTATTACTATAGGATTTGTATTTGAATTAGGTAAAAGTGCGTTAAAAATTGATAGTAGACAAGTGATAACTCAATTAAACGTAAAATCATCTAATGTTACAGAACTTATAAGTAAAACATCTTAAAAACAGGTGTTTATTGCCTTTATGTCCCTCATGTCCAGGATCCCTTGATATCACTACTGCGTAGCAGATATTTTCGGTCTCAAAAGGGAATAGTGATAAGGGATAAAGGGCACTCGCCCCCGGCCAAGTTTCAGTCGTCAGAGACTTGATAAGGGATATAGATCTTTTTTTTTTATTAGTTTTATTATCTTATTCCTGACAAGGATTAAGTAATCAAACTTGGGCTGGCCCTAGGAGCAGCCCGAAACTAAATTCTTTATTACTGTTTTAACCTTTTCCCTTATAACACTTTTGCCTTAATATCACATAGTGATAAAGTAGAAATCTAAAATATTTTATCCCCGCGCGCACCTGGATCCCCCCCTCTTTTGGGGGAAGAAGGGGCGCGCGGGGCTGCGAAGCCGGTATGATTAGAGTTGGTTGCTATTTAAGTCAAAAAATTAAGATTATTAATTTATTATTCGTGCCTAGATATCCCTGATCTCACTAGTGATAAAGGATATCTGGGGCAATAAATTCTTGGCTTATACGATGAAAAATATCTATTTATTAATCGGTGTATTATTAATAGATATTTTTACTATAGGATTTGTAAAAACAGGCTTAATTCTAGAATAGGTAAAATAAAAGCCTATCTAAAGTTAAATTATGTTACAGAACTTATAGGTTATTTTACTTAAAAATTTTAATATATGTTTATTGCCCTCTTCCCTGCGTAGCAGGGGGGGCGGCCACTAAGATATATATTTAAATTCCTTATTGTTTTAACGATTTTCTTCTTGCCTTATAACACTCTTGCCTTGATATCATACAGTGACCCCTCCTTTATTATGTAGTGATAAAGGAGGGGTCACTTATAATAGGATAAATATAATATTTATATATTCTTAAATTCTTCAGTTAAACAATTCTCTTATGTAACTTAGTTATAGAGGATATACTAAATATTCAATTCAATTCGCGGTTTTTAACCTAAATTTACTATAAATTATATCATTATGCCTGATATCATATAGTGCTATAATATTTAGTACTTGGCTTAAGGGGTAATTAATTCTAAAACTAATTTGATATAACTTAATATAAAAAAAAATGATACAAGCAGCAAGAATTATAGGTACAGGTTTAGCAACAACAGGTTTAATAGGAGCTGGAGTAGGGATAGGTGTAGTGTTTGGTGCATTAATTTTAGGTGTAGCCAGAAATCCTTCTTTAAGAGGTCAATTGTTTTCTTATGCTATTTTAGGGTTTGCTTTTTCTGAAGCAACTGGATTATTTGCATTAATGATGGCTTTTTTGCTACTTTATGTTGCATAGTTGGAAGTATCACACCAATATTTCAGCTATGTAACAGCTTTATTTAGTTATTAGTTTATGTATAGGTATACTTTTAGGCTTATGTTCTACATTAAACATAAGGATAGTATATTTTTGTATATTTAAATCCGTTAGGCAAGGGTCCTTAGAATGAGCTTTAAGTAGCCCACCTGATAGATGCCTATTCAGTTAATTCTGTATAAAGTTGAGGGAATATAATGGGATAAAGCCAGCCGAGTGCTACACTAAAAAAGATATATCTAAAATTAGCTTAAAACTAATAAATATATCAAATGAAGCACACATTAATTTTTAACTCTATAATTAATATTTTATTACATAATTAATTAATTATGTAATAAAATACTTTATTGCCCTCAGGGCACGAAAAATAATAGTATTATAGAGATATAACAAAATAAATTCGTCTATGTTTATATATAAATTATGAATTAACATTTTAATTTATTTATTTTTAGTTCTTCCTTTTATTGTATTCTTTAAATCGTTCTATCATTGTTTATATTATGATATTTGAACTTTTCTCTTTTTTACTCAGCAGTTGGTAAGTAACTTTCCTTTTATAAGTAAATTCTTAATGAATTATCTTTGAGGGGGTCAATATCTATTAACTTTCGAGGATCTAGAAAGCCATAAATATATAATAGAAACTATGTTTACAGGTGGTATAGGAAGTTGTTTTGGGAGAAGTTTAGTTGAAATCTTTTCAACTGATTTCTTAAAACAACCAGCAGGTATAGGTAACCACCCAACCACCTTAGGGGATCAGGTCAAAATAAAAAAAGGGAATATTTTAAATTCAGATATTCAGGGTTTTGAATGAAAGGAACGTCGGGAATTTAAATCGACTTCAACAGATCCTGTAGTGTCTTATTCTGAAAAGAAAGCGGAGATTATGAGAGAACTAATTCAAAAGTCACGAGATGTTACTTACTTGCATAATATAGACAATGAACAAAAGATAAATAACCTTCAAAAATGTAATAGAGTGGAAATAGGTTTGGATTCGCCTGTACTTTATGAGATTTTTGGAGATATACTTAAACTTGAATCACAAGCAAGTACAAGAGTACTTCAGCAAAGAATGAACTGAATTGGAAATATGTATGGAGCAATGAATTTTTTGAATCAAGAAGATTGAAAAGAATATACTAGATTAGATAATCTTCTTTCAGATAATTTAGATAAATATAATTCTAATTTATCAGAGTTAACAGATAAATTTGAAAATAATGGAGATGTAATAGCTTTTTATAGACAACTTCATATAGAAACTAATGCTTTTCGTAATAAAAATACTCCTCTTGTTAATAGAGCTGAAAATATCTTTCAAGATGGCTTTAGAAGAAGTATCTATGGTAAATCACCCATATTTAGAGAATTAATCTTTAAAGATTATATTGAAGGTAAACAAAAGTTCAATAAAGAAGAACAATATTTAAAAAAAAAAGTATCTGAAGCATTGGATAGAGCAAAAAGACAATAATAATAGTATAGTATAGTATGGTATATAAACAAAAAAATTTGAATTATATCTTTATATAAAAAAGATATAAAAAACTTAAACTATCTTGTAAAATAAATAACACTAAAATTAATGGCTTTAGATTAAAATTTAAAATGTAAGTTATTATTTAATTAAACCACCTAAATAAGAAAATATCTATTTAATAATAGATATTTTGAATATTTAGATCCTCGTATAAGAATATTAAGGATAGTTATTTTTAATTGCCTTTGGTCTCTCTTTACCACTTTATCTCTCTTCCCCCCCTATCACTTTATCACTCTTTCCCTCATATCACTACGTGATAAAGGGTATCCGTGATATCAGCGATAAGGGTGGGATACGTGATATCAGTGATATTAGGGAATAAGAGAATGACGGAGAAGATATTTTTGTCTTTCTGAAACTAGCGCAGATGAAAATAAAGCCGTCAAAAAATCTACTCCTAACTATAAAGTATCAATTTAGTTAAGGAATCCTTCCTTAATTGGGAGCCATATGAAAGAAGCCTATTCAGTAAATATAGTAGATCCTGTATAGTTAAAGTTGATGGATTGTAATTAGATAAAGCCAGCCGAGTGCTACACTAAAAAAGATATATCTAAAATTAGCTTAAAACTAATAAATATATCAAATGAAGCAGACATTAATTTTTAACTCTATAATTAATATTTTATTACATAATTAATTAATTATGTAATAAAATACTTTATTGCCCTCAGGGCACAAAAAAATAATAGTATTATAGAGATATAAAAAAAAAATAAATTATGTTATTTATTCAAAATATTTTAAATTTAAATTTTGATGTACCTACTCCTTGAGGTATATATTTTCAAGATAGTGCTACACCTCAGATGGAGGGATTGGTAGAATTACATGATAATATCATGTATTACCTTGTTATAATATTATTTGCAGTGTCTTGAGTACTATTATCCATTATCAGAAATTACGTCGAAACTAAATCACCTATATCTCACAAGTATTTAAATCACGGTACACTAATAGAATTAATATGAACAATTACACCAGCTGTAATATTAATATTAATTGCATTTCCTTCATTTAAATTATTATACTTAATGGATAAAAATTAGAGTCCACTTACAATCGTAAGATTGAAAAGTTCAAGAGGATGAATTTCAAGAATAGCTGATGCGTTTTTCAGCCAACTTGAAGCGAAGCTTGTGGTTTAAGTAAATCTTCAGCAAATGCTGATGACAAACAAGAACGTTCAACGACTAGAAGATAAAATTTATTTACGAGAATAATCTTCCTACGCTTTTAGCACAACATACGACTAAAAAATAATAAAGTTATGTAAGGTTGCGTCCCTTGCGTCCCTTCCCTTTTAAGGGGTGTGTATGCATCCCTGCTAAGCCGGGATGTTAGCTAGAGTATCCTCCGTTAATTAGATTAGTTTTCTTGGTAAAGCCTTTTATAAGGATAATGAGAAAACTACTAGTGTGACGAAGACATAGTCTGAACCATATCGTGAGATATGGAATTAAAGAATAAATCTTTAATTAACATTATTGAATGTTAATAAGAGCTCTACAATGTCAGCTTTCCCTCGGCCCCCGGCCGTGTTCCAGTCGTCTAAGACGACGCCCGGAACTAAAGATTGTTTGAATGGTAGACCTAAATTATTATTGTTTATACAATATACTTGCTCAATTATAAAAAGGCAAATCAACCAAAATATATCACAGTTATTATGAATAATGGCTACACTAAATATTACACGGACTGGTTTTATTCAATTGGAGAGTAATACTCTCTTTAAGTCTTTACCCTGCGAAGCAGCCCTGCGACACCCCTTCTTCCCCCAAAGGGGGATCCAGGTGCGCGCAGGGCTATTTTTTGAAAAAAAAGAGGGTGTAAGAGGATTTAGTACGTTATCGGCAGGAAGAGCTGATGAGAACGGATCAGGAGCCGCCTCCGACGTCGTGTTACAACAAAGAGAAATGAGTAATTTTTATGAATGATTTAGTGGTTTTACCGACGCAGAAGGATCTTTCTATATTGTTATTAGCCAGAGTTGTGCCTTTAGGTTTCAAATAAATTTACATAAGGATGATATAGACGTATTATATTATATTCATAAAACACTAGGTTTTGGAGAAGTTAGATCCTACAAGAATTATTCATCTTTTACTGTAACAAGACTTAAAGATATGGCTCAATTACTCAATATTTTTGCTCAATATCCACTTCAGGGTTCAAAATGACTTAATTATAAAGACTTTTCCAAAGCTTTTGAGCTCTATACTACTAATGGTAAAGGCCCTAATACATTAAAAGAAATATTCTTAATTAAAAAGGGTATGAATAGCTTAAGATCTGATTTTAAATACCCAAAAGATAAAGAAATTAGGATAACTCCTTACTGATTACTAGGGTTTATTGAAGGAGAAGGTTGTTTTAGTATAAATAAAGGTAACAATTTTAGATTAGATTTTAGTATATCTCAGTCTTCTACTAACCTTGAATTAATGCAAAAGATTAAGATTTATCTTGAGAATCTTCCGGGTACTGAAGGTAATTATGTAGGCGCTCTAGGTATCTCTAAGGTTATATCTAATAATATTAATCATCAGTCTACTACTAGAATTGAGACTGCTCGTATCCCATATATTACGGATGTTTTAATTCCTTTCTTAGAAAGTCTTGTTTGACAAAGTAAAAAGAGATTTGATTTTGAAGATTGAAAGAATATCTTAATGTTAAAAGAACAAGGTCATCATTTGTCAGAACAAGGTGTCAAATTAATAAATCTTATTTTAAGTCAAATGAATAACAACAGACTTACCACGACTTCTAGTCAGCCAGCTGTAGATAGAGCGCTTTTACTAGTTGAAGTTAACCAGTTACTTAGTGGACCTTCAAACTTCGAGATAAGGAATAATCGAAAATGAGTAATTTCGTTGAATAAATATTATCATTCTTCTCGTAAAAACCTTAGTGTGGTCATAAAAGATGAAAACGGAATTAATCTACATTCGTTTTACTCCCTAGTGGACTGTGCTAATTATTTAGATGTGGACCCTAGTACTGTATCTAAGAGAATAGATAAAGGTATATCTTTTTTATTAGAAAATAAACGTGTTTATGTTAAAAAAGAGGAAGTTAATAGTTAGTTTCGAACCGAATATTCCTTAGTATTCCCTCGGGTATCTTTTTTTTTATCTCTTTTGAGGCGTAAGCTCGTGCTCTTTATTTTAGTTCTGCCTATAGATACAGTTTAGGAAATAATACTTGATATAAATTGGTTGTTTTAGCCGTTACCAAGGTAACGGCATCCGAGGGCTTATAAAAAAAAAGAATTTTTTTTTTTATTAGCCCGGACGCTTAATATGTAATATATAAGTTATTACATATAACATATAAATGACAGTTAATATATTAACTTATAAAATAAGTTATAACATAATTGGAAGTAAATGATTCTTCAATGTCAGTTTTAGCAGAGGGTCACCAATGATATTGAAGCTATCAATATCCTGATTTCTTGAATTCCGACGATGAGTTTATAGAATTTGATTCATATTTAGTACCAGAATCGGATTTAGAAGACGGAGCTTTAAGAATGTTAGAAGTTGATAATAGAGGGGGAAAGGCCTTAAGCAAGCCTTATTTAACTCTAAAGTAGCCAAACTCCGGGTAAATCCTAATAGCTCAGAATACTAACTTCTAACCTAAAAGGGTAAGGTAAGGGCCAGGCTAATCACCTCCTTGTGAAAGGATTTAATTAAAATACAAATCAAAAAAATTTTTTTTTTATTAAATGGGTACAGTAATAAGTTCTGTAGATTTGACGAAAGTCAAAATGGATGTTCGCGGATCTAAATCACCTCTTAACAATGTGTAAAAGAGCAACGAGTAGACGGTTACTCGCCATATATTAGGTTAAACCTCGAATACCTCTTTAATACAAAGTGAGGATAGATATATGGTGTAAGGTGTATTCTAATAGCCTATTATTTTTTTGGTCGGTTTCTTTTGTAATTTATAAGTATACACTTATAGAAACAGAAAAAAAATTAAAATACGGAAACGAGGCGTTATGTCCTTAGCTTATACTTAAAGGTAGAAGAGGACCAGGACATGTTATCCTTCCTGAATTAACACACGTTAGATTCATCATTACTTCTGGTGATGTTATACATTCTTTTTCTGTTAATGCTTTAGGTATAAAATGTGATGCATAAAAAAATAATGGATGTAGGCTATTCGTTATATGTGCTAAAGAGCTAAACTCCGGGGAAGCCCTAAAGCTTTAGTAACCAAAGATAAAAAGGAAACTTTTTAACCGGCCTGATTAATGACTCAGGGTAAGGTAATATCACTAAAGATGATGGTAACTGAAATGGGCGATCGCGGATCTAAATCAGTAATATATTTATTTTTTACCCCGTTGGTTATGCAGCACGGGATAGAATTAGGTTATCACTGTAAAAGAGCAACGAGTAGACAGTTCTTCAATCAAGTTTATATATGTTATATAGATGACTATTTTTTTGATTGTAAGGTGTACTCTAGTCGCCGGAAAATCCGGTTCTAGGATCAAATAAAACGAAATAGTATTTACTATTTTTAATATAACCCTAGATTAAAGTTGCTACAGCGGCCTGACCTTTTTACTAGGTTTAAGTTGTAATGCGGTTTATTTAATAGTTCTAGCCTTCCTTTCTCTTTAATTTCATTAAGGAATAAAGGTAAAAGGCTATGAAAAGTTTATGGATTAATGCTGAGATTTATTCCAGGTAAAATAAAATCTAATACCGTGAAATTAGAATTTCCAAATAGAGCTAGTTTAATTGGTTTTAATAAGCGTCCTAATGTTAATTTATTCAATAATAAATGATCATGTATGGATAAATTTAAATTCTTATATAGATTTGAATCTGGATTAACACTATCTAAGAAGGACTATCGTCCTAATACTATAGCTTTAGAACATATTAATAGCGGTAATCCTACAACAAGTGAAGTTATTAATAGTGTGTTGCTTAATCAAAATATTTCTATAACTCAGAAAGAATTAGACGATCTTTTATCTCTTCCTAAAGTTAATTTTGATTTACCTATTACAGATCAAACATATCCTGCTTTAGTAGGATTAATAGGAAAACCGGGTTCTAGGCGTAGTAAAGCAGGAGTATATATTTTTTCTCATAAGTATTCTGAGAAAAAATATGTAGGATCAAGCAACGATTTAGCAAGAAGATTTAAACAATATTTTGAAAAGAATACTTTATTTTCTCGGCCTTTGGCCAAGTTTCAGTCGTCTTCTCTTTTTTTAAAAAAAAAGAGTCGACGACGCCCGAAACTAACAAAGATACAGGTATTTTGTTACCTATGATAGAAAAGGAAGATTTAAAGGCGTTTACTCTAGAGGTTGCCGTTATACCTTCTGCTTTTTCTAAATATTCTCATTGTTTTTTAGAACAGTATTTTTTATTAGATAAGAGATTTAATCTTAATACTCATAAGATAGTGAATTTCAGAGTTAATCAAGGGTTTAAAATATATTTATACGATAAGGATTGTAAAACTTTATATTATTCTAGTATCTCATTAAATGCTTTTTGTGCTGATTTAGGTATACATCATACTTCATATAAAAAACATGTAAACAAGAATGAACTTTTTTTAGATCATTTTATTATCTCTAATAACCTTATTTCAGAAGCAGTACCTACAGATTTAACAGAATTACAGGTTCGTGCGCTTATTAATAAACAAAGAATAAATAGTTTAGGTAAATTGCACAAATCTTCTGGTAGCTCAGTAGAGGTTTTTGATACAGATACAAATACTACTATATTATTTGATTCAGTAGCAAAAGCAGCATCTAAATTCGGTATTAGTAGATCATCTGTAAGAAATTACATATCTAACGGAAAGCCATACAAACATCGTTATATGTTTAAGTTTGTTTCTCTTTAACCAAAGATGGTTAAAGAAAATTATGAAAAGCCGGTATTTTTTTTAGGTCGAAGTTGTAGAACGACCCTGGTAGAACTGGTAGTGAGAACCCCTTTAAATAAATATGCCAGGCTGTGGGGGAGAATCTTTTTATTATCTCTCTCACAATAAATCGTCAAATTGCGGGAAAGCCTTAAAGCTATTTCAACCAAGTAAGAGTGGTAACACATCTTAAGGCTCACGTAATGAATTGAGGTAAGGTAAAATCGAAATAGATGCACGTAAGGAAATAGGTAATCCGCAGCCAAGCTCCTAATATTTTAATTATAAGTATAGGTGTGCAGTTCATCGACTAAATGGCGGTTGGTTTTAGCATTATATATTAAATATTTGCTAAGAACTTAAGATATAGTCAAACCCTATCCGAAAGGATACAGGATAATCTTTCTATTATTCCTAAGCTTACCCTGTGCGGGGCTTTAAAATCCGCTTGCTTATAAAAAGTACGTATTACAATAGACTCTCTAGCTATCTTTAGCTTACAAGTGAAAAATAAACCCGTGGCAAGATTTAGAAAAAATATAATTGGTTACCCGTTAATAGGATAAAGGGTGCAGCTACCTTATTTTACGCACTCTTTATTTAGGGGGAAAGTATTCTAACTCGTCCCTATATATATTTTATAGGGCAAAAGGATATATTTGAAATTAGATCAACCATCTAAACGGAACGTTCTCAAGGTAGCCGACATTGTCAGTACCCAGAGGGTTTATATTTACATAAAAAGTGTTTTGCGGGCTAAAAGTATTAACCGCTACGTAGATACTCCTATTTTACCTTTAATTAATAAAAGGTGTCTTGCCCTGGCTACGCCGGGGTTTTCGCCTTTTTTTTCACGGAAGTTTAGCACATCCACACTTAGACAGCAAAATGTGTCAAAATTGGTTAGTCTTTTGGATTCTTTTCCTTCATTGTCTGAAAATCTACGTTTGTATATTATTAGCCCACAGCAACCTAATATCAAAGAATGTCATAAAGTATTCCTAAATGTGTATAACAGTCTTAGCGATCCTACTGTAAAACTATTTATACAAAATAATTGTTCACATTTAATTTCCTTGGATAAATTTGATAAGGAAATAATTTCAAAAGATTTTTTAGATTATAGGATAGAAGGTCAGGATAAACAAGGACACCCTAGTTTGTATGCAGGTAAGTCAGGTTGCTATGCTTTTTTGTGTTTAAAGACGGGTGATTATTACGTAGGATCGGCTATTTGTTTATATACTCGTTATAAAACACATAAGGTTAGAAGTAGCAGACCTGAAAAGGGTGGTACTACTTCTTTATATCTTTCAATTCGGAAACACGGATGACATAATTTTGCTTGAAGACCTCTTATACTTACCAATAACTATATAAACAACTTTACTCAACAAAATCCTGAGTATGAGTTAAGTTTAGAATCATTGTTTATACTGAGATCTATCACACAATTTGAGGTTAGATTGTACGAACAATTCTGGCTTACTCAATTTAGACCTAAATTAAATAGTAATTATGGTGTAGGATTTCCTTTTAGTAGCGGGGATATAAGCACTTATCATACATATGATAGTTCTAAACCCATAGAAGTAAGAGCGGAGGAGAATACCCAATTTTCAATGAAATTTTCATCAAAGAACAGAGCAGCTGTTTCATTAGGAATACCTAAAACTACTTTAGAAAGATACATCAACTTGAAAAATTTCACAATATATAGCCCTGTTTTAGAGATGTATGTTTACTTGATAGACCCTTCTAAGCCTTTGTCTGAAGATTCTCCTAGTTATACTACTACTGATGGAGTCATGGTTATAACAGATGTAGATTTAGATGCTTTGGCTAAAGGTAAGCTTTTTGCTCTTTTACTGGATAAAAAATCTCTATTTGGTGTTTACGAAAATCCAAGTCAAGCTGCCAAGATACTGGACGGTAAATCTGATAGTAGATATATTAGTAGATATATTAATCTTGAACGGCCAGTATCAGTGGGGCAAGATAAAACACCAGTCTATTTTGTCATGAATCCTTCTTGAAAATCGGATATAATAGGACGAATAGCTGCTAGACCTAGTGAACGAAAAAAATCTAGTATATCTAGATCTATTGTTTTAGTAGATGTATTAAATCAAAGCGCTTTAGTTTTTAACACAGTCTCTGATATGTCAAGGTATTTAGGTAGAAACGCTCTTACGGATACAGGGTATGTAAAAAAATACATGAACCCTACTAAGTTATATAAAGGTCGTTACGAGTTTCATTACCGTAATGAGTTTACAGGGACTATTACTGGTAAGGGTCCATCATCGTCAACATAGTCATCCTCATTTACGAATTGATAAGGATCTAACCTTATGCAAGCTCTCCTTTAGGAGGCAGGTAATCACCTTCCTCCTCGCTCAGGGGGAATACCACCCTTCTGATACGATATTAGGAATATAAAAATTATAAAATAAATACACAAGGTGTAGATAGAAGTTATCTGTTAAATGGATAATGTTATTAATTTAGCTTTATTTAGGAGGTAAGGACCCTAACTCGTCCCTCAAAAATACACACAGAGGGCAAAGGGGTAGATTTGAGATTAAACCAAGTATCTGTTTTTGTAAATAGAGAAGGGGTATTTTATGGTCTTTAACATTGGCCAAAACTGTAGTGAACCTATGGTTAAAAATCATCAAATTGCGGGAAACCCCTAAAGAAATCTTAACTAAGTAAGTATGGTAACATGACTTATGGCACAGGTAATGACTCGTGGTACAGTAAAATCAAGATTTATTATTCAATGGGCAATCCGCAGCCAAGTACCAAGTATAAAATATTAGGTATGCAGTTCATCGACTAGACGGTGGTTGGTATTATTAGTTTTAATAATGCTTAAGGTATAGTCAACCCCCTCCTGAAAAGGTGTAGAAAAATATGGATAGTTTAGTGTCATACTTCCCGCTTATCTCCAGGAGATAAGCGGGAATAGGCCCACATATTTTTTATTAATTATATATTAATTCGTTAATTATATTTAGGGATCTCTACAATAGTTTGCTAAACTTATTTTTTAATATAAAAATAAAATTTTAATTAATCTGGTCCCCCTCCTAATCCGGAGGATAATGAAGAAAGGACATAAAGCTTTATGTCCTTTTAGCCCTCACACACTTACGCAACCAAGCTGCTCAAGGAGTGTGTGGGGCTACGAAGTAGGGTTAGGCGTAAACACTATAGTAGTTTTTGCAATGTGCAATTAAGAGAAGTGTTTTTAATAACCACTTAAAATTAGGTAAACGCTTAGGATTAGGTTTTATACCTGCTCTAACATTAACTAGATCTTTTAGATCCGTTAGATCTTTGGAGGCGCAGCGTAATCCCGAGTCTTTAGCATTAGAACACATCAAAAGTGAAAAACCTACTACTTCATCAGTAATCAATCAAATATTCTTAAATCAAAATTTATCAGTTAATGACTCAAAATTAGCAGAATTATTAAAAGTTAAAGGTGTTGAAATGGATCTTCCTATTGATACACCGGAAAAAAAAGAAACTCTTAGATGATTTAACAGGTAAATCTCAATATAAGGGTTTCTCTGGTGTATACATATTTATACATAAAAATAGAGGTGATAAATATGTAGGTTCATCTAATTTATTGAGGCGTAGAATGGATTACTATTTTAAAGGAGATTTTCCTTTAGCCCTCCGCTCGGCGAGCGAGCTGGGCTGCGGAGCTGCTGGAAAATTTCTACCTTTACTTCACCAAGAAGGACTAGAAGCTTTTAAATTAATAATCTTTAAATTAGATAGTAGTAAATTTAGTAATCAAGACGCATTAATTTTAGAACAATATTATTTATTAAATAAAGAATTTAACTTGAATACTTTAAGGGTTGTTAATGCAGGATCTTCAAAAGGTGATGCTGTATATGTTTATGATCTAACATGTAGCACTCTTTATTACAAAGCTAAATCTAAAATTGAGTTAAAAAGAGTCTTAAAAATACATACTGAAACTAGTAAAAAGTTTGTAGATTCTAAAATACCCTATCTGAATAATTTTTTATTATTAAGCTATCCTATTCCTACTGCTTTAATTAGCAATGTTTCTGTAGAAGAGTTAGTGAGTATAATGCAAAAAGAAAGACAAAATACGTATACATTAGGAACTCGTAGAAGTATTCTTGTGGAGTTAGAAATTAAAGAAGGAAATAAATTTATAGATTCTTGAGGTCATACTTTAAATTTTGATTCTTTAACATCTTGTGTTGAGTATTTAAGAGAATTAGGTTTAATTATAAAAAGAGACACCCTTACTAAATATATAAAAAATGCAAAAGTGTTTCATCATTTCTTATGTAAATACTCAGATAAAATTTTACCTGATAATTTTGAACAAGTTGGATTAATTATTGATGAATATAAAAAATTAAAAATAGATACTGACTTATTAAAAGTCAATAAAAAAAATAAACCTTTATTAGTAAAAGCCTTGGCGGCGACTTCAAGGAGTCGCCAAGGCAACCCGGCGGGCCGGGTAGGAGAAAATTTAGAAAAAGAATTTGAAAGTATTAAGGATACAATTAAATACTTTAAAACTCTAAACATCTCATTAGATAGAAAGACTTTATATACTCGTTTAAAAGACGGTAAAGTTTATAAAGATTATTATTTTACTTATAAATAATTAGATTTAAGCTTATGTTTTCAGCTTAATGCTACCTTATGAAGTAAGTGTACTAATATAAGTTTATTAATTATATTAAATTACAGTAGAGATAATTTGCAATGTAGCGAAATATGTGGTATTTTACACAGTTCTATGCCTATTGTTGTTGAGTCAGTTAGTTTAGAAAAATTCTTGACATGACTAGAGGAACAATAAATATAATTATATTTTTATATTAAGTTATTCAAATAGTTAAACAATTTTTCTCTGTAACTAAGTTACATAAGAGAAACTCAAAACTAAATTTAAGGTTTTAACCTAAATTTACTATAAATTATACCCTTATGCCTGATATCATATACTTCTATAATAGTTAGTACTTGGCTTAAGGTAATTAAATATAATTTGATATAACTTAACAAAAAAAAAATGATACAAGCAGCAAGAATTATAGGTACAGGTTTAGCAAATACAGGTTTAATAGGAGCTCTTTTAGGGATATGTGTAGTATTTGGTGCAATTGTTTGGGTAGCATTTGATATTGGGAGTTTAATGACCTTAATTTTAATTTTATGTTTATCTTTTTATTGATTAAAAAAAAATACATACCAGATGTTATAATAAATTTGTTTTTGATTTTTGACTAATAGTTTATGCTTTATTAATTTATGTACTAATTTATACTTATTTTCAGTCTTTTATGGAAAACTTAACATTTAATACTGAAAGTTTTATTCTATTTACAACTGTAAATCTTATAATCATTTATACAAGTGTATTACTTTATGATCTAATAGCTAGATTATTATATAAATTAAAGGAAGGGCTATTATTAATATGTCGTAATTCTTATATAAGTAGTTTTAGATTAGGGCTTATATACGGGTCAAAGCATAATATGTTTAAGCAAAAAAAAAAAAAGCGATTTTTTTAGGTAACAACTTAAAAAATCCATTAACCGAAAATGAAACAGAATTCGATTTAAATTGGTGTACTCATAAGGGTGCCGTTCATAAATATAGAGAAAAAATTTCTAATCTGAAAAAAAATAGATTAATTATCTTCTTTAGTTGGTTAGCCATTCTTTCTTGTGGGTTAATTTTATGTCATAAAATTCCCGAGATTAATTTGGATTTAACAATGTATTACTTCCCTTTACACATTTTTTCGATAGAAATTTCAGCTCTTCATATAGTAGAAAGCATTGTTTTATTCAGAGTTATAAAAGACAGTTATATAAACTGTCTTAATATATACGTTTTGCGAGATATAATACCAAGTACCTTTAATAGACCAGGGCCACTTAGAAAAGTTAAAAACTATTTTACTGAGTTATTACAAAAAGTTAAAAACTTTTTGTTTGAAAAAAAAAAAAAATTATTCTGAGGTAATAAACCATTGGAAGTCAAAGTACAATATTCAAATCCTAAAAAAAAAAAAAAATTTTTTTATCCTATAAATATAATATCTAAGTTATCTAAACCGGAAAAAAACTTTTTCCGTGCAGGTATATATTTCTGCATGGGATTAAATACATTATTCTCAGTGTTTAAGTTAACTCTATTATATATTAGTCTTAATTTTTTAAGTTTACCTTTTTTAGCTTATATAAAAAGCGATATCGTATTTCAAAAAATAGGTGTATTAGCTGATTTATTTTTGAAATCTTTAGGTTTTATACATGATGATGGTTTTATGTATAAGGACGGGTTTAATATTTTGATTATTTTAATAGGCCTTTCCTATTGTTTAAGATCATAAAGGGCTGCTTCGCAGAAAAAAGGGTGCTTCTATTATTAGATGGTACCGAAATAGAGTAATAAATCAATAAAACGAAGTATATAATAGTTGACTTTAGTTTTTAATATAAAATAATTCTTATTTATCTTAATTAAGTAATTATATTTATCACTCGCCCTTCTTTATCCTTTCAGGATAAAAAGTTTCAGTCGTCTCTTCTAAAAAAAAAAAAAAAAGAGTCGACGACGGCCGAAACTATTATAAATAATCTAAATTAAATCTATTTATATAATAATACATATTTTAGTATATAGGTATTATAGTTATATATATATATATGCATAATGCATATATATAAAGTGTATTAGTTTAATGGTAAAATAAAGTATTACGGCTACTCTGATATAAGTTCGAGTCTTATATACACTTAAAGATCGCTCTAATCTTCCCCCCCGTATTTTTAATCATGTAATAGTCTATTTTAGTCTTGCGCGCACCTTCGCAGCTATGGAACTCAAGGGGAGGGGATTAAATAAATTAGCTCAATAGTAGAGCAACCGTTTTACACACGGAAGATTGGGTGTTCTAAACATCTTTTTCTACGTCTACTTTTCGAAATAAACCATTATCACTCTCAGATTTAGAGGAAGAATTGGAGAGTGATATGGCTAAATACAATAAACAACATCCTTCTAAGAAATTTAAAAATCTAGGCTATCCTGAATTTGAAGAGGTAGCTAAATCAAGTAGAACTCGTTAATAATATGAGAAATCTGTAGATAAATTTAGGGATAAACATAGTGTAGAAGGTGAAATAAAGCGTCAGGAAGAGCTAGCTAAAAAGGATTTAGCTGATGATTGAAAAGCTAAATACCTTAGTGTAGATTCTACGGAAGTCGTGGATCATATATTAAAAAAAATAGAATGAAAGATTTAATCATAATTATCACGATAAAGCTTGACCATAAAAAATATGGTGGTGATGAAAGTGAATCACGAGAAAAAGTGGCAGACAAAGTTTTTAATCATGGGGATGGTTTACCTAAACATAACACCCGAAATATGGGGGCAGCCAAATTCAGATACTCCTCTTGTAGCTCATAGTCCTTGTTCTAAATCATCTGATTGTGGGGGGAGTGGTTTAGTAGTCCTCCTGCAGCAGGTTCTTCTACTCAAGTTAATAAAAGAGATTGTTCTGATAATGAAGTTTAATTAGAAAACTCTAATAAAAGAATAAAGTAATATTCTAGTGATATTATTTCAGACTCAGAACCTTTTGATCTTTTAGATTCTTACGGATAAACTTAAAGTTTATCTTTGTTTTTCTATTCTTCTGTGTGGCTCCTTACTTTATTTATATTTTTTTTTAGTGTTTTATTTAAATACTTAGTTAACTAAGTATGTTGTATTTATCTTTCGGTTATATATAATTATAGTTTATATTTAATGTATAAATTTATATTAATTAAATTTTATATTTTTTATATATAATATCTAACTATTATATATAAAGTGTGTTAGTGGGTCGAAGGATGAAAAAAAGAAGTTTTATTTTTTAAATTAGCCCCAAGTGGGGCTAAAAATTATTAGTGATGTGATGTGGTGTGATGTGATGGGATGGCAGCTGTATAGAGTAAATAAAAATTCTTTTTCTTAGTGTATATAACATTACCCGTTCTAATATCGGGTAATGTTATTGGAACGTGAGAATGCAATAGATTAGTTTATTGGTAAAACAATTATTGGTACAACGGTAATTATAAAAGTTCGAATCTTTTATCTATTTGGGGTAGTTGGTTTTTATCCTGTTAAGCCTTCTACCTGTCCCTCGCACCCTCTACCTATACAATTAACTCTCGCCTGGGTTTTGTTTTACTTTTGCAACTAGCCCTCGCCTCAATTTTCCCTTGTTTATCACCTCGTATTCACTCGACTTTCCCCTCTGCTCAAGACTTGGGCAGATAAAAACGCTTTGAATCATCCATACTTCAACATGGAGCCCCTAGGAGATCACACCTTTAATCGGGATCTTAAAAAAAATAAGGAGTATCCCCTGATCAAAAAGGGATCTGGGAACTACCTCTACAGAGAAGATGGTAGTAAGGTGTTTGATGCAGCTTGTGGTGCTGCTGTCGCTTGTCTGGGCTACGGTAAGAAAAGAGTTCTGTGGTCCATGGCGAAGCAAATGTACAAGATTACCTATCTTGCTTCTTCATTTTGGAACTCAGACGTCGTCAAAGACTTGTCCAAGGAGCTCATCCAGGGTACAGGTGACAAACTGGAAGGAGTCTACTTGACAGGGTCCGGGTCCGAAGCGATGGAGGCAGCCATCAAGCTGTCTCGTCAGTTCTTCTTTGAAGAAGATCATAAAACTCCTCGGGTCAATTACATTGCTCGAGAACGTTCCTACCACGGCAACACCCTTGGAGCTTTGAGTATCTCGGGGTTTGAGACTCGCAAAGCAGCCCAAGAGCCGAATCTAATGCGAAACGTGCATTTCATTTCCTCTTGTTACCCATATCGTCAACAAGGGGCTAATGAATCGGACCAAGATTTTGTGGCTCGAAAGGTCCAGGAACTTGAGGATAAGTTCCTAGAGTTAGGCCCCGAGAGTGTGATAGGGTTCATTGCTGAACCTATCGTTGGGGCTGCGTTAGGGTGTGTTCCTTCTCCTCCTGGCTATCTCAAAGGAATGCGAGACGTTTGCCACCGACATGGCGCACTCTTCATTCTGGATGAGGTAATGTGCGGATCTGGTAGAACTGGTACCTTGCATGCATGGCAGGCAGAAGATGTTGTGCCTGACATCCAAACGATGGCCAAAGGACTTGGCGCCGGGTATCAACCTGTTGCAGCCATGTTGGTATCGGAGAAGGTCGTCAAAAGGATGATGGAAGGAAGTGGAGAGTTTGCCCATGGACAAACTTATCAGTTTATGCCATTGCAGGCAGCAGCTGCTCTGGAGGTTCAGCGAATCATCCGGAAAGACAAACTCATGGAGAATGTTTCCAAACAGGGTACCTATTTGGAAAGACGTTTGAAAGATCTTCTGTCCAACCACCCTAATGTTGGAGACATTCGAGGACGGGGTCTTTTTTGGGGTATAGAATTTGTCAAAGACAGAAATACCTCAGAACCCTTCGACGTTGCGTTGCAGGTTGCTGTAAGAATCAAGGATTTGGGGATATCCCAATTTGATATCACTGTTTATTCAAGTGCAGGTTGTGTGGATGGCATTAGGGGCGACTTTATTATGATCGCCCCCGCGTTCACAATAACGAAGAAGGATGTTGACCAGATTGTTTCTAAAGTAAACAATCTGGTCAACCATTTCTTTAGAAATTGTATTCAGAACCTTTAGGAATAGTCTAGGCAAAAAAAAATTAAAAACCGGGTAAATATAAAAAAAGTTAAAAAACGAATAAACATAATTAAAAAAAATTAATCTCTATTTTTTTTCATAGTGTTATTTGAACAAAGTTTTTTCACGGGTTTCTTATTATAGTTTATATTTAGTTTATGTATTGGGTATAGTGCAGCAGGGGTGCTTGTTTAAGGACTTTTCTTTTTTTTTTTCAATTTAAGATCCAAATTGTAAGTAATTTTTAGGGGAGGATTGAAAAAAAAGTTAAACTTAAAAACAAAAAAAAATTGGGTGTAATTTATTAAAAAAAATAAACTTCCGAAAAAAAATCTTTTTTTTTTTTAAAGAGAAAATTAGTGGTTAGTTGTAGGTAATAATAATAATAATTATTCTTGTGTTTACAATAGAGGGTTCAATTCCCTCTTTCTCTTACAGGCGTAAATACAGGTATACGTATGTAAAAATTTAAATTTTTGTATTTAATACTTTAATTTATCTTTTTAAATAAGGCGTCCGCATTAAAATAATAGATTAGTATTTTAGATGAAATGTTTAACACCTTTAATTAACGTTCTATTTTCTTATTTGCTCTATATAACTAATTTCTCCCCCCTCTGGTAATACGGACCCCTTTATATCACTACGGGGTAAAAAGGTAAAGGAGGGATAAATGGGACTAATTTTTTTATTAGTCTTAACCTTTTCTTTTATAACACTCTTCCCCCTTTTTGAGGCCGAAGGCAAAACTACGCTATATCAGAGGGGTGAGTTATAAGAGAATAATTCTAATTAATATTGTATTAAGTTATTTTTATAGTTTAACAATTCTCCTCTATAACTAAGTTACATAAGAGAAACTCAAAACTAAATTTAAGGTTTTTAACCTAAATTTACTTTATATCGTACCCTTTTGCTTGATAATACGTAGTGATAAAGAGATATCTGGGCAACAAAATAAGTAAATGCTCTAAGGATAGTTAAAGATTAAAATAAAGTGATATATTTTTACATAAAAAAAATGATACAAGCAGCAAGAATTATAGGTACAGGTTTAGCAACAACAGGTTTAAATGTACAGAGGTTTTATTCTATGAGTAAAGATAAGGGTAATTATGGTAATATACATACCCTAGAATTAAACGGAGATGTTTATTATACTGTAGCTAGTTTAAACAATATGAGTATGTTTGTTAGTAATCTATTTAAATTATTTTAGAATTTAAATCTTAATGATGAAATATTACATATAGAATACTACTTATATTTTGGAACAAAATATGCTAATATCGGTAAAATTTTGTTAAAGGTTAAAGATGAAGTTAGTTTTTTATGAATTACTAAACCCTAGTAATGCGTAAAAAAAAAGTTTATGCTTATATTGATATTAACACAGGTTGGCTATGTTAAGAAGGCAATAAACTTTTTAAAAATAGCCCTTGCTGGTGCGCGCTGGGCTGCTTCGCAGGGTCAAAATATTAAATTAGTGTTATTAGTATGTGGTGCATAGGTAGGTTTTGACAATAAAGTTAAATATAAGTTTAAAACTTTAAATATTTAAAGTTTTATTGCCCTTATTCTTTTATCCTTTTATCGTTAGTGATAAAAGAGATATGAGAGATATAAGGACACTATAAATACTTATTTGTTTTATCTATGCCGATGACTACTTAGTAAGAAGTATATGGATGGATGCATGGATCCATCTATCCATGCATCCATGCATCCATCTATCCATGGATGCATACCAGGGTGGATACTATTGATAGAGCGGGGTTGGGGCTCTATTCATATACTGTTAATTAGTATATCGCTAGTTATACAATAATTTAATTTTTTAATAAATATATAATGAATATTACTTTGATACTTTTTTTAATAGGAATCTTAGGGTTTGTTTTAAATAGAAAAAATATTATATTAATGCTTATTTCAATAGAAATAATGCTATTATCTATAACATTTTTAATATTGGTAAGTTCACTTAACATTGATGATATAATAGGACAAACTTATGCTATTTATATAATAGCAGTGGCAGGTGCAGAATCTGCAATAGGTTTGGGTATTCTAGTTGCTTTCTACAGATTAAACAATTCCCTTAATAAAAATCCAAAATTAAATTATTCTTATATACCTTCAAATTTATCAAGTACTATGATTCAATCAAGAAATTATAGTACGGATAGAAAAATGAAGTTAAATCCTTTATTTATAAGTGGATTCTCAGATGCTGAAAGTTCTTTTGTTGTAACTATTTTAAAAAATCCTAGATATAAAATAGGATGAAATGTACAAGCTAGATTTCAAATAAAATTACATGAAAAAGATAGAGCTTTATTATTATTAATTCAAGAATATTTTAATAATATAGGATATATATCAAAAATTAATTATAAATCTACAGTAGAATTTAGAGTTAGTGATATAACTAATCTAAATAATCTAATTATACCTCATTTTGAAAAATATTTATTATTAACTAATAAATATAAAGATTTGCAAATCTTTAAACAAATTGTATTGTTAATGTTAGAAAATAAACATACTAATATAGAAGGACTAAAAGAAATTTTAGAATATAAAGCATCTCTTAATTGAGGTTTATCTAGAATTTTAAAAGAACATTTTCCTTTAATAGAAGCTAAAACCATAAAAATGGAGGCGCGGAATCCTTCCCCTCTTAATTTATTAAATAATATACAACCTGAATGGATAGCTGGATTCTCTTCAGGGGAATCCAATTTTTTCATAGCAATATCAGGTAATAAAGTATGATTACGTTTTTCTATGGCTCAGGATTCAAGAGATTTATGGTTATTAAAGAATTTAGTTGAAATTTTTAATTGTGGTTATGTATCTCAATATAAAAATCGTAAAGTATGTGAATTTGTAGTAACAAAAATTAATGACATAATTATGTATATTATACCTTTTTTTGAAAAATATCCAATTAAAGGTACTAAATATAATGATTATATTAAATTTAAAGAATCTGCTATTATTATCAAAAATAAAGAACATTTAACTGAAAAAGGTTTAAATAAGGTAATAGATTTAAAAAAATCTATGAATAAGAATGATTAATTTTGCTTAAAGAGAGAATATTATCTTGATCAAAAAAGGCAAAGTAAACCTTTGTCTAGTCTTAAATAAGGCGAAACTCTCAAATTGCGGGGAAATCTTAAAACCAAATCTACCAAGTTAATGTAGTAATATAATTAATGGAACAGGTAATGACTCGTTGTATGGTAAAAACGATTTGGATATGTAGAATATCTGCAGCCAAGCGCCAAGTATTTTCGGTCCCCTCCTGCTACGCAGGAGGGGACCGAAGGAATAACGGTGTGCAGTTCATCGACTAGATGTGAGTTGGTTATTTATTAATAATTAATTATTAATATTAGGCTTAAGATATAGTCAGGCTTAATATGGGGATATTAAGGTAAACTGAAGAGGAAGTATTGCGATAGAATATAAATAATGTATTTAAGTATAATAATTTTACCTTTATTAGGATCTATAGTTGCTGGCTTTTTTGGTAGAAAAGTTGGAGTTAGCGGTGCACAGTTTATTACATGTTTTAGTGTAATTACAACTACAATATTAGCAATCATAGCTTTTTTCGAAGTAGGATTTAATAATATACCAGTTTCAATTGAATTATTTAGATGAATAGATAGTGAATGATTTAACATTGTATGAGGTTTTGAGTTCGATAGTTTAACAGTTTATTTAGTGGGTCTTTTATATAAATGAAAGAGGGAAGCTGTGTTGGTTTGAATCCAACTGTATAAGAATATATTTATTCCCAAATTCATACTTTGCATATTAGGTTTGGTTCGCGGGTGCAGCAGCTGCACCCCTTTCAAACTACCTGTCGTATTCAAATCGTCTACCATATTATCTAGAGGACACGAAGGCGGCTTTCCCAATAAACCTTCAATAAATAAAGGAATGCGCAGCTATTCAACTCTCTCTTCAACGTTATACGAGAAAGAGAGAGGGGAACTAGGTTATAAGGATTCAAATTTCCTCGAATGATTTGTCGGGTTTACGGATGCTGAAGGAAATTTTATTATTCATCGTATCCTAAAAAAAGATAAAGTAACTACTTCTAGTTTTTCATTTATGTTTAAGATTACTTTACATAAAGATGATGAAAAGGTTTTAAGATATATTAAGGATAAGTTAGCCATTGGAGGAGTTCGTTTATATAAAGACGAATGTATTTTTAACGTTACAGATCAAAAAGGTATAGCTTTATTAATATCTATATTCGATAAATTTAATCTAAATACTACAAAATATCTTGATTACTTAGATTTTAAGGAAGCTTTTCTTTATTATTCGAATAGAAATAAAGATTTAACCCCTGATATGGTCAAAGATCAATTAATAGGATTAAAAAATAAAATGAACACTAATCGTATTCATTTTGATAGACCAGAAAATTCACCCGTTCTCATAACTAAAAGTTGACTACTAGGGTTCATCGAAGGAGATGGATCCTTTTTCCTTAGAAGAGATAATTTAGTACCTACGTTTGCTATTAGTAATTCCATAGTTCAACTTTCTGTTATGGTAAAAATAAAGGAATTTTTCGAAAAATATCTAGATTTTAATTCATATTCTTTATACAAACTTAAAAACTCTTCAATTATAGCTATAACTACCGATAAAAATCAACCTAAAAATACTAATACCAAAAATACCGTCTCACTTACTATAAACAACCTTTATGTTTTAAATAACTATTTGATACCTTTCTTTGCCGATATGGAATTTTTAACTAAAAAAGGTGAAGACTTTAACGATTTTAAAATGATGACCCTAGCTATTTATGTAGGGGCTCATAGAAACGAGTATATCCGATCCTTAATATTAAAATTATCTAATACGATGAATAATTTTCGATTATCGACTTATAAAGGAGAAGCCCTATCTTTAAGCCAAGAAGAAATTAGCCAAATATTGTCTCATGCACCTATAGTAGAACATCTTCTAGACGGAAGAGTTATAGATAGTACTACCAAAAAGGTACTACCTAAACGAACTAGTTGTGTTTATGAAATATGTGGGCAAGATGGGGAGTTTTTTTAGCTAATTCTTTAACGGAAGCGGCTTCAATTGTAGGATTATACCCTGACACATTAAGTAAATATTTAGATATTGAAGTATTAAATTCAAAGGGCGTATATATAGATGTTAAAAAACATAAAATAAGAAGAGTAAGAGTATTCGCCCCTAAGTAGACACTGCTTGAATTCAAAGTTCTAGGTTATCCTTTGTCTTTTCGTAATTATTTCTTATTCTTTTTTTTTTATCTAAGTTGTCTATCGGTAATTATTACTTTTTAATTACCTTAGCTTGTGAGGCGAACTTAGGTAGTTTAATATTAAGGGTGATAAAGAAAAATGGTATACTCTTATGTGAAGTGTATTTATGCTTTTCTTTCCCCATAGGGGATGAGGAGGACAGTTTTTTGGTGGTTACTAATCCTTATTCCCCCTCCCTTCCTCCTCAATTAATTGAGGAGGTAGGAGGGGGACAGGACAAGAAAATGATGAAGACTTTCTTTTTTTTTTGAGGTCTCCGTACCTAATAAAACTTACCGTAGCGGGCTAGGTTATATGGGTTTTATACTCATACAAATATGCAAATATTTTATTTTGAATAAAGAATAATTATTATAATGGAAATCCCATGTTAATTCGCGATATAAATTCTTTACAACTGATATTAAGTTGTTATATTAATGTTGTAAATAAAATTAGCTGAGGATAACCTTTAGAGGAATTGAGCAAGATTACAATCAAACATTCCATTCTTCTTATACAAAAGTAGGTGAAAACGGTTAATGATGATATAATTAAAGACCGTCGGCAGTTGTAAATGTCGCTACAGACTGGATCACCGGGGTTAGGCTGAAATGTCTGTCCAAATGTACAGTCGGCCCTTAGAACGAGTGCAATATCGTAGGGAGGAAATATTTATAAAAAACCACTATGCACAGTGTATAGCCTTACCACTAAGGTAATAAACTCCTGAGTAGAAAAACTACTTTTAATGTCTATTCCTCTTATTACAGAGGTGACATTGAGACCTGGTTAACTAAGGTTGTTCTATGTTAATACCAGTTTTAATTATTAGTTCTTTAGTTCATATTTACTCTATAAGTTACATGAGTAATGATCCTCACATTCAAAGGTTCTTTAGTTATTTAAGCTTATTCACTTTTATGATGATTATATTAGTTACTGCTAATAATTACTTATTAATGTTTGTAGGTTGGGAAGGTGTAGGAGTTTGTTCTTATTTATTAGTAAGTTTCTGATTTACTAGAATAGCAGCTAATCAAAGTTCTATATCTGCATTTTTAACTAATAGAGTTGGTGATTGTTTCTTAACAGTTGGAATGTTTGCTATTCTATGAAGTCTAGGTAATTTAGATTATGCCACAGTATTTTCATTAGCTCCATACATAAACGAAAATGTGGTAACTATTATAGGTATATGTTTATTAATAGGTGCAATGGCCAAAAGTTCTCAAGTTGGTCAAGCGAAGGCCCTAGAAAAATTATGATGTGATTCATTTTTTTCTTGAACTTCGATATATGCTGGAAACGTTTCAAATGCTCTAAAGTCCGTAGGTCCAGATTTTGTATCTGATCCGGAAAAATCTTTGAGACAAGTAACCAATCAGCAGGGAACAAATAAAAAACAATTTAATAAAGACTTTATTGAATGATTTATAGGCTTCTCAGAAGGAGATGGTAGTTTTTATATTACAAGAGGTAAATCGATTTTTTCTATTCATCTACACATAGTGGATCTTCCTCTACTGGTGGAAATTAAAACTCAATTAAATATGGGGTCTATATTTATTGGTAATAAATCTTGTTTATTTACGATAAAAGCCAATGAAGAAATAAATACCTTAATTAATTTATTTAATGGAAAAATTTATCTCTGCAAACGTAAAAAACAATTCATACAATGAGCCAAAAACTTTGATAATAAATATAAAATGGGATTTGAGGCAAAAGCTGAGATATTTGTACCCTGTCTAAAACACAATTGATTAGCGGGGTTTATAGACGCTGAAGGTTCGTTTATTGTTACAGTTACCAAACGAAAAACGCGTGAGGGAATGCTAATTGGTCAGCGAATAGTCTTAGGGCAAAAAGATGCAGAACAAGAGTTTAACTACTTGTCTAACATGTTAGACGGTTATACTGAAAAATTGAAAGGGCATGATCGTTTAGTAATAAATTATTCTAACTCAGACAAAATTTTGCACTACTTAAGTCACCATAGTCTCTATTCGGTTAAAGCTAAATCATACAGTAAATGGTTAGAGATATATAATATTAGAAAGAATAAAAAGTTTTTGGAGCCAGCTGATTATATTTCAATAAAGAAAAAAGCTAGTTTAATTAATTGTTTGCGAAAAATTATTTCAGCTGAAGATCCATCTTCAGCTGTGTAGAATAAAAAAAGTATATTTTTTTTTTTCTAAAGTTCGTCCCTATTTGTAAAACCCTCAGAGACTACACTCGAAGTATATAGTATTAATTACTGTATAAAGATATAGTCCAAAATTTTGCTTCACGTTTGATTACCTATGGCGATGGAGGGTCCTACTCCAGTTTCTGCATTAATACACGCTGCCACTATGGTAACAGCGGGTGTATATCTATTAATTCGTTCATCTCCTTTAATAGAATATAGTTCTACTATATTATTAATATGTTTATGATTAGGTGCAATTACTACTGTATTTAGTTCTCTTATAGGATTATTCCAACAAGATATAAAAAAAGTTATAGCTTATTCTACAATGAGTCAATTGGGAATGATGGTTATAGCAATTGGTTTATCTTCATATAATTTAGCATTATTTCATTTAGTAAATCATGCATTTTATAAAGGATTATTATTCTTAGGAGCAGGAGCTGTAATTCACGCAGTAGCTGATAATCAAGATTTCAGAAAATATGGGGGATTAATATCATTCTTACCTTTAACATATTCTGTTATATTAATAGCTAGTCTTAGTTTAGTTGCTTTCCCATTCATGACTGGATTCTATAGTAAAGATTTTATATTAGAATCTGCTTACGGTCAATTCCATTTTAGTAGTATAGCTGTCTATGTTATAGCAGTAATAGGTGCAATATTTACTACTTTATATTCAGTTAAAGTTTTATACTTAACTTTCTTAAGTCCGGCATTAGGACCAAAGAATTACTATGTAAAAGCTCATGAAGGTGATATTTTTTTAAGTTTACCTTTAGTTATATTAGCCATTTTTTCTATATTCTTTGGTTACTTAACTAAAGATATATTTATAGGTTTAGGGTCAAGTTTCTTTATAGATAATAGTATATTTATACACCCTGTTCATGAAATAATGATTGATACTGAATTTGCAGTACCCGTTTTATTCAAATTATTACCTTTAGTTTGTACTATTTCATTCAGTGTATTAGCTATTATCCTGTCAGAATTTTTACCTGAATCTTTAATAAGTTTTAAATTCTCTAAATTAGGTTATAATATTTTTGGTTTCTTTAATCAAAGATTTTTAGTAGAAATGTTCTATAATAAATATATTACAAATTTAGTTTTAGATTTAGGTGGACAAACTACTAAAGTATTAGATAAAGGAAGTATAGAATTATTAGGACCTTTTGGTCTTGAGGTTGGGTTAATAAAACTAAGTAAAAGTATAGGATCTTTAAGTACAGGTGTAGTTACAAGTTACGCTCTATACATACTAGCTGGATTTATTACTTACTTACTATTTTATGTTTTCTTAGGGCAAATTGAATGAAGTATGATCTTATTAATTATATTTGCAGGTTCTTCACTTATGGTATCTTCTCTTGTAAGAAGATCCTTCACAAGTAAAACTTTACAAACATCGTTCAGACCATATTTCCACAATAGTGCTCGTAATTACAGTTCGAGGAGAGGATTTTAAAGTAGAATCCACTTTAGATGATTTGAACCAAATACAAAATATTAAATCTGGTATGAACAAAGCAAGAGTTAATGAGTTATCTCCGAAATCTGTTATGTTAACTAGCAGTTTCGGTTTTCCTGGGCTTATAAATCTAATCAAAAAAGGATCAATTAGATTAAGTAAAAATATCGCATGATTAAGTACTCGTATTATAAGTTATACTTTGTACAAGTTTGAGTTTGTAAAAAAATACCTAAAAGTATTCTATTTACTTCTATTTATATATCTAGTTATTAAAAACTTGCCTTATTTACTTGATTTATTTGGAGTAGAACCTGTACAATTTGCATCCAACGATGAAAATTGAAAAGATGCATTTCAAAATAGAAAGATTAAAGTGGAAAATCAAATGATTGAGTACCAAAAGGAGCAATTAAAGGAAGTAAAAACCCAGCTTAGTACTCTTGAGGATCAACCAAATTTAACTGAACAACAACTCAAAAAAAAAAAATTACTACAGGAACAAAAGGTGGATATAGAAAGATTTATAAGTAAAGAGGTTAAAGAAAGAGTTAATTTAACTAAAGCTAAATCTAGCTATGATACAAGCAATATTTCGGGTAGCAAGAGATTAGGTGGAGATTTGAATGCTGGTCCTTCGCAAAAAAAATAATATAAAAAAAAATTTTTTTTTATTATTATTTAATTCAAAGGTAGAGCAGGATACTTCTAATACCCTGATTTTATTTCGAATCTAAATTTAAAATATTATTCTATATATTCCCCCTCCCTCCTCCTCAATTAATTGAGGAGGTAGGAGGGGGACCAGAAATAAGATTAGTTAATTTAAGTAAAAATATAGCATCTTTAAGTACAGGTGTAGTAACAAGTTATGCATTATATATATTAGTTGGGTTAATTGGATACTTATCTATTGTTTATTTATTTAATTTTTTAAGTTTCGATATTTTATTTTTAGTGGTATTAGCCTTATCTAGTCTATTTATTCGGTCCTTTCCTGCTACGCAGGAGGGGACCGAATAAATTTAAAACTAAAACTTTAAGCGTTTAAACCAATATATATATATATATATATATATATATATATAGCCTTTTTTTTATTCCTTATCCCTTATATTCCTTTTTCCTTTTAACTACTAGTGACTAAAAGTAATTAAGGATATAAGGAAAGAGTCAAAAAATTATAACTAGCCCGAGGTGGGCTGGCCTTAGGCCGGCCGACCTGAGGGTCAGCCACAGGGCGGCTAGCCCTCTTACCCTTTTAACACTAGGGGTATCGTACACGGGGATTTGTCCAGGCCTCTTCCCCTGATATCCCTACGTGATAAAGGGGATCTAGCCTGATGATTGACGTAGTCGGCCATCAGGCCAGCTACGTTAGTTATTTTAATTTTAATTATCATATTAATGTGATAATTAAAAAATATGTTAGTTTAATTGGAAAAACCTAGTAGTTTAACTACTAAGACGCTAAGTTCAAATCTTACACGTATTACTCTTTTTAGTCCCCCCCCTCTTATCTCTGATATCACTACGTGATAAAGATATATCCGGCGGAAGTCATGAAGCCTAAAATAGGTATCCTATCATATTGTATCGTATCGTATCATATTATATACCTTAATATTTTTTTTTTTTTTTACCTCTCTTTATTTTTTGAATCTTTTAATTAGATTAGGCTCTTTAATTGTGTTAAGGTTAAAAAGATTCAAAAAATATACAGGGCTAGGCACTAAGGACCTAGTCCAGGGGCTAGTTTTTTTTCAAATGAAAATAAACGAGTCTATTTTTAAACTGGGCCGAAGGGCAAAATAATTACATTATTTTTATGTAAATTAAACCTTTTTTTTCATTTTTATACCCCGGATTTAATTTAATTTCGCGTGCCCTGATATCACTATATGATAAAGGGATAAAGAGCTATGATTTGATAATTTAGTACTATAAAACCATTATCACATCGCACTTAGTTTTATTAGAGTTAGACGACTTAGGATTGTTATATTAAACATTTAATTAATTAAATTTAACAGGATTTAATTACACCTCAATTTAAAGTTTAAGATTATATAAGTTATAGTGATATATAACCGCTCTTAACAGGTAATCTTAATAGGTACTAGCCTTATAGTACTTTTGGTCTCCTTATATAATTATGTGATAAAAGGGGAATATAATGTTAAATTTATTAATGTAACATATATGTTATATTAAATACTAGTTAATTTACGTTTTATTGCCTGATATCACTTTATCACATTTTCCTTAATCATTGCGTAATACCAAGGGAAAAGGGGAATCAGTGTTATCCGTGATAAAGGCACTTAAGAGACAGGGATATCAGAAAAATAGTGTATATAATACATAATAGAGTATAATAAATTAGTACCTTTATCCCTATCTTTCCCCCCTCTTAAAGGGGGGAAAGATAAGGACTTCATATAATTTGAAGGGTGTAGATTTGTTGGGATAATTAGCTCTAATTTTTAAACATGGTTAATATAAATAAAAAAAAAATGAGAATATTAAAAAGTCATCCTTTATTAAAATTAGTGAATTCATATCTTATTGATGCATCAGAGCCTAGTAATATTAGCTATTTGTGAAATTTCGGGTCTTTATTAGCTATATGTTTAATTATACAAATTATAACAGGTGTTACACTGGCTATGCACTATAGCCCTAACGTATTAGAAGCCTTTAATTCTATAGAACATATGAATTCATAATGTGTTCTTTAAATCGAGCTATATGCTGGAAACTCCTAAACTTTTAAGTACTTTTAAAGTTTTAAGTACTTTAAAAGTAATAATCTTAAAAATATTATAATGGACAATCAGCAGGAAACCAAAATAATCTTTGTTATGAGTAGGATCCTCAGAGACTACACGCTCGACATTTTTTAATAAAAATCGCACCAATTAAAAGATAATGATATAGTCCTGTCTTGATTGAAAGATCAGGAGTTAAAGATTTATTATCTATACCTTTTAATAGGTATAATTTTAAACTCGTTTATTGTTGTATCGGGTTATAAAAATAAAATGGGATTTAATCTAATTAAACCTCTTTCTTTTTTTTCTACGGCTCTGCTGTCCAGTAAGTCCTTAGATGGACGAAAGACTAAAGGAACCCTAGAGAATAATCTAGAGTCTAGAGTTGAAAATCGTTTTAAATTAGAAGATGTAAATCCTGACTTTTTATATTGATTTTCAGGATTTACTGATGCAGAAGGAAATTTTTTAATAATATTAGATCGAAATTATGTAAAATTTCGATTTAAAATATCATTACACATAGATGACGTTGAAGTACTTAACACTATTAAATCTAATTTAGGTATAGGTAATATTGTTGTAGAAAATAGTAGAAATAGTTGTTCATTCGTTATAGAAAGATATGCAGATATCAAAGATGTAATATGTGTTATTTTTAAGAATTTTCCTTTACATACTAGTAAAAAATTAGATTTTGAAGATTTTTATCAAGCTGTTCTTATAAAAGATAAAAAAAATCTATCTGATGCAGAATTAGATAGAATATTATCTCTTAAAAACGGTATGAACTCTAAAAGAGAAAAATTTACATATTTTTCTACAGAATCTCAAATTATAATAAACCCTAACTGATTCATAGGTTTTTTAGAAGGTGAAGGGACTTTTGGTATTAAAACTGGGTCTGCTTTGTATCTACAAGTAGCACAGAAAAATACAAGCCCAGAAAGCCTAAGTGCTATTAAAACCTTTTTAATCCTATTACCAAATAACGCTTTACAAAATAGTAAAATCTTACCTCTTAATGTAATAAGTACAATTAATTTAAAAACAAATGTAGTATCTTTAGTTGTTACTAGTGTAGACGCCCTTTATTACTATGTCTTACCTTTTTTAGATTCTTCTAAAATGTACACTCGTAAAGCTATAGATTTTAAATTATGAAGAGTAGCCTTATTATTAAAAATATATGGTTATTACTTTTTACCTGAGGGTAAGAAATTATTCCTAGATATTTCAGATATTTTAAATAAAAGATATAGTACAGGATCTATTCAAAATATAGATGAAATTGTTACAGATATATTCGAGAGATCCGAGACAATATTCGCAAAGGACTCTCCCTTTGATGTTGAAGCTAATATCTCTCATATAGCTAATGTACGGAAATGAAGTATAAGGGATAGATCTGAAAATCCCAAGATTGTATACATTTATGCAAATGATGATATGATTAAGGGTTCTCCTTTCCCCTCATTCAGTTCTGCACATAAAGCATTGGGTCTTAAATCTAGTAGTAATACATGTAATCGTTATATAGATACAGGTAGATTGTATAAAAATAAATATATATTTACATCTAAACCTATAGATAGAACGTCTAAGGATTAGATTATAGTAGATAATAAATTAAATTGATTATGAGAGATGTTAATAACGGATGATTAATTCGTTACTTACACGCTAATACAGCTTCAGCTTTCTTCTTTTTAGTTATTTTATGTGCAGATTTCGTTATTTACTTTTCTTTGTGTAATCCTTTCTTTACTTTAAACAAACCTTGTATTAAACAACTTCTTACAAAGAATGCAGCATTAAATAATTCTAGAGCTTTGCTGCTATTATCTAAAGCTCGTAGATATATCATAACACTACCATCTACATTACGTATACAAAGCAGAGGTATAAAATCTTGCGGTAAAATACAAGATCTAGATAGCGAAATAAGCCAGACTCCTTATTATCAAAGATTAGATTCTCTTTCGAATAAAGATTTTGGCGAGTGATTTAGAGGTTTTGTTGATGCGGAGGGTTGTTTTTCTATACAAACCCTTGATAATCGTTTCAAATTAATTTACACTATTTGTCTTCACATCGACGAAACACCTTTGATTCAATATATTTCGCAAAGATTAGGTGTTGGTACTTTGGTTTTAAGAGAGAGCTCTGTGAATTATACTGTTTCAAGTAAAGACGCTTTACTTGTAATATTTAATATATTGGACAAAACACCTCTTAATACTAGTAAAAACTTGAACTACATAGTGTTTAGACAAGCGTATGATCTTTATTTTTACCGTGAATCTACTAAAATCACCCCGGAACTATTAAAAAAAATTATCACTCTTAAAGAAAAAATGAATAAAAAAAGAGTGGAGTTTAAACAACCAATAGATCACATTATACAAATTACTCCTTATTGATTACTGGGTTTTGTAGAAGGTGAGGGTTATTTTTCCACGAATAAAAGAGATTACAGCTTAAAGTTTGGTATAGGGCAAACTTCGCAGGAAATAGGTGTACTAGAAGTTATTCAGAAATTTTTATTAGCCTTACCTGCTAAACATTATGTTGATAGTAATAGTAGTAAATTGGTTAGCTTAGCGATATATAACCAAGCCAAAGATAAGGATCATAAGGCTATGGCCCAGTTGATTGTAAGTCATAGATCTTTTATTTCTAACGTCATTATACCTTTTTTTGATAGTTTAACTTGACTAAGTAAAAAATTTAAAGATTATACTGACTGAAAATTAATTTTAGATCTTATAAACCAAGGTTGACATTTTACGGTAGAAGGTGAAAAGCTTCTACATCTAATTACCCAAGGGATGAATAACTATAGATTATCAACTAGCTTTACCACTGTAGAGGATGCTTCACGGGCAGATGTGAAAGAAAGAGCCTTAAAACTTTTATCTTGCCCTTCTAACTTTGAAGTACAAGCTAATGGTAAAATATTAATAAAATCTTTAGGTACTTATCTTAAAGGTAGAGGTAACGTAGGTGTCAATGTCTTAAATACCAACGGTGAAGTAGTGTTTAAATTTAACTCTATAAAAGATTGTGCTTTGTTTTTCAATGTTCACACTAGAACTATAAACAGAAGATTAGAAAAGGGTTCTCTTATTGAGTACAATAACCAAAATCTAGTGTTCCAACGTGAGATACACTTACCTTAAGGCCGTCTCACCAGTATACAAGTGACATAAGTAAAGAGTGTAAATCTAATAAGAAGTAAGCCGAAAATTCCATTACCCTTGAACGGAGTGATAGACCATATTATATGATTAATTGATTGTTTGTGTATGGTAGTTGTTAATCAACTAGTTAACTTTGCTTCGCCACACTTAGGGGTGATGGACTCATAAATAAGAGAATTGAGAACTCTCTTAAGGCTACATTGTGGAAGTGAACCTTCTGCTATAAACCATCAAATTGCGGGAACACCCTAAAGCAATTTCAACCAAGCAGACGTGGTAACACAGTTTGTGGCACAGGTAATGACTCGTGGTACGGTAAAATCGGAATTGATTTACGAAAGTAAATGGGCAATCTGCAGCCAAGCAGCTTCTAAGAATAGAAGCTGTGCAGTTCATCGACTAAATGTTGGTTGGTATTATTTACAAGATAGTGCTTAAGATATAGTCAGACCCTACTTGAAAGAGTACAGGATAATAAAGAATTCAACGGATGAGCAAATAAATAAGGCAAGTATTATTATAAAAACCATATATCTTATTAGGCTATATCCCTATATCTTTATTGTCTTTAAATGGGTAGTAATCAGCACAAATGCAGCATAATCGGATTACTACTTAGGGAGAAGGACCCTAACTCAGCCTGTTTTGTAATATTTGATTACAAAAGGTAAAAGGGTAGATTTGATACTTACACATAGGAAGAGGTATGTACTACGGATCTTACAGATCTCCAAGAACATTAGTATGAGCTTTAGGAACAGTTATACTTATACTTATGATGGCTACAGCTTTCTTGGGTTACCAACATAGCCCAAAATGATTTAATAAAAATGATAATAATAATAATAATAATATTCTTAAAAATAAAAGATATTACAGTCAAAAAACGAATTTCAATTCTCCCTCTGAAACATTAAATAAAATAATGAATGACTTAAATATAAATCCTGTTTTTATATTTGAGAATTTAAAAGATGAAGAGACTAAACAACAGATTAAAAAGTCTACTTCAGATTTAAGTGGTGTATATATGATTGTTAATAAAATAACTGGTGATTATTATATTGGTTCTGCTTCAACGAATAGGTTTTATGTTAGATTTAGTAATCACTTAATTCACTTCTCAGGTAGTAAAATTGTTAAACTTGCAGTAAGAAAGTATGGTATAGAAAATTTAGCATTTTTAGTTTTAGAATTATATCCAGATTTAATTACTAAAGAAAATAACCAAGAGTTACTTAATTTAGAAGATAGATATTTAAAATTATTATTACCAAATTATAATATATTAACCGAGGCGGGTTCAAGTTTTGGTTATAAACATACAGAAGTAGATCGTATAAAAATGAAAGAATTGTATAGCGATGTTAGAAAAGAAAGAATTGGAAATTTAAATAAAGGTAAAAAGTTATCTTTAGAAACAATTGAAAAATTGAGAGAGAAAGCTTTATCTAGATCTCCGATGTCTGAAGAAACTAAATTAAAATGTATTGCAAATACAAGACCTGTTATTTTATACAATTTGAATGGAACAGTTTATGGTAAATATTCTACAATAATAGAAGCGGCTAAAGCTATAAATTGTAATGAAAAAACTATAAGAAGAGCTTTAACGACTGAAAAGAAATGAGTTAAAAGACAATGAATTGTGAAAGATAATTCAAACAAATAGTCTTTATATTATTATTATAAATTTTTATTAAATTATAGTCTCACGAGTAAGAATCTTTCTGCAATTTTTATAGAAAAAGAGAGATTAAAGTGATATGACCCGACGGGGTTATAGAATAGTATTTTAATATTATTCGGCGATGCTAGTGAAAACGATTAAAGAAGTGAAAACACTTTCAGATCGTCGGTCGTATAAAAGATCGCTACAGACTGGGTCACTGGTGGGTGGCTGAAATGCTGCTTAATGCACAGTCGGAACTTTTAATTAAATTTATTTAATTAATAGAATATTCGAATTCAAAGATATTCTAACTTATCTTTGTTCCGGTCCACCTCCTCAATTAATTGAGGAGGTGGAGGGGGGAAAAGAGATAAGTAAGTATGTATGTTTTACCATACGGGCAAATGTCACTATGAGGTAAATTAGTTGCCTCAAATGTATAACTAAAAAAAAAGATCACCTAATAAAATTAAAATTAACTTAAACTATACTCTGGATTTTTGATTCCTTAATAAACTAAATAATGCATTTTGGCTGAAAGAATAAAAATTAAGGATATATAAGTTTATTTCAGACTTAGTAAAGAAAGTAGTTTAATTTGGTTTTATCTTGAAAGAGTGTACGGCCATTAATATCCTATATATGTACCACTTTTTTTTTCTTTTTTTTAACAAGTTTGAAAAAAACTAGTCCCCAGGGCCTATTTCTTCCCGCCCGGGGGCGAAAGGCAAAAAAAATAAACAAGATCCAATACATGTACCACCTTTTCTCGACAACAAGACCCTAAACATGTACCACCCTTTCTCGACAACAAGATCCAATATATGTACCACCCTTTTTCGACAAGAAAATGAAGGTAATGCGCACTTGAGCTTTCAAGTTCGCGTGTATGGGTTGACCCTATTCCCTAAGACTAGGTCAGTAGACCTAGTCTTGGGTAAAGTCAGAAAAAAATTTCACCTACAAAAGCTGAAGGAGGTTATTCAACAGCACTTGGAAGGGGAGGAAGACTTCGGTGTGGAAGTTTTTGGGGATTATTCATCTTGGGAGGAAAGCAAGTTTTCGAACCTTATGCTCGAAAAGGAAGATAAATGTGTACAGTTCAGTTTGGATTTTTCCTTTGTTAGTTATACATAGTTGTATAATTTAGTGGAGCAATATTTACTTAGAATTCACTTTTTATATTTATGCAGCAATATTGGTGAAAACGGTCAAATATATTTGTTTAGTATAAAGACCGTCGGTATAGTAAAATATCGCTACAGACTGGATCACTGGTAGGTATCTGAAATGATGCTTAATGTACAGTCGAAATCTTTTCTTTCTTAAGATATTTTCATATCTTATTGTATAGAGACACAAGGTTTTATACTTAATTCTGGTCCCCCTCCTACCTCCTCAATTAATTGAGGAGGGAGGGGGAATTATGATGGAATAAGTATAAAATACAGGGTTTACTTGTTTTAAACATGAAAAGCGTCCTTGACCCTAGAAAAAAGCGCTAGAATGAGTAAATTAAAGATTTGGCTACAGTTATTACAAACTTAATTAGTGCTATACCTTGAATTGGACAAGATATTGTTGAGTCAAAAATAATAACAATTAATATATATTTAGGTATTTTTATTCTATTTTCATTTTTAATTACTGTTTACTATAGTTTAAGTTTATTACTTATTAAGGCTTCAGATAATGAAGCCCTTTTACCTACTATAGGTGTTGTACATAAAAATGCTTTAAAAAAAGGGAATAAAACTTTAAGATTAGATAAACAAGAATATAATTCAATACCTTCAACATTTTTAGCTTTTTTAGTTGGATTGATTGATGGTGATGGATATATTCAAATAAGTAAAACTACAAAAGGATTTATCACTATGAAAATGGTAATATCTTTACACTTAGAAGATATTTCTACCTTAGAATATATATATTCTGTTTTAAAAATAGGTAAAATAAATATTTATAAGGATTTAAGAAGTCCTACTTGTAAACTAGTAATAAATAAAACTGATCTACAAGAAGTCTTATTTCCATTACTTGTGCATAATAAAATATATTTCTTAACAGACACCAGAGTAAATCAATTTAATTTAGCCATGTATATATTGATGAATGATATAAAAGATTATAATCTAATTGGGGATATAAACAATGTACCAGCTATTTTTGAAATACCTAAAAATCCATTTGATTATACATTATTACATTTTTTTAAAAATTGAATTGTAGGATTTACATGTTCAGAAGGTTCTTTCTTTATTAAAATGAATAATGATGGTTGTTTTCAATTAAAGCAAAGAGTACATTCTAATTTATTTGAAGCTTTTAAATTAGTATTTGATACAAATAGAAAAATAGATACAACAAATAATTATAATCAATTTGGTGTTAGTTCTAAATCTGATGTACAAAAAGTTATAAATTTCTTTTCATTTTCAGGATTACATTCTTTAATTGGACTAAAATATATACAATACGCTAAATGATTAAATAATTTACGTGAAAGTTCACGTTATAAAAATTTAAACTTCCCTGAACTGTAAGTAGTGAATAGATAAATACTCCTAAATATATATTAATAATAATTACGGGCTCCTTAATAATAATCTTATTATAATAAGATTATTTTAGAGGCAAAAGGGGAAAATTACAGGGACATCTTATAAACAACCTCCGGTTTATTAGAAGATTATCTGTAGCGGAATTTAATTCGGTATACATAAATGGATTAAAAGCGTTCAACGACTAATGAGTGAGTTATACCTACAATAAGCTCAACACGATAACCCCAAAATCTTCATTATTTCTATTCCCCTGATATCACTACGTGATAAAGGGGATGCGGGTCTGAAGATTTAAGAAATAGTCTAACTACATCCGTGAGGGTGTAAAGTATAAGTTAAATATTATACGAAATAAACATGTCATTTGAGGAGGTTTCTCTGTTAATAACGCAACTTTAAATAGATTCTTTGCATTACACTTTGTATTACCTTTTGTCTTAGCGGCATTAGCTTTAATGCACTTAATAGCATTACACGATGCTGCAGGATCATCGAACCCATTAGGTGTTTCAGGTAATTACGATAGATTACCTTTTGCTCCTTACTTTTTATTTAAAGATTTAATAACTATATTTATGTTTATCTTTGTATTAAGTTTATTTGTATTCTTTATGCCTAATGTGTTAGGTGATAGTGAAAATTATATAATTAGGAATAAAGCTTAGTTATTGTCAAAATGAACTTTTGGCTATAAACCATCAAATTGACGGGAAGTTCCTAAAGCAATTTCAACCAAACAAACGTGGTAACATAGTTTGTGGCACAGGTAATGACTCGTGGTAAGGTAAAATCGAAATTGATTATCTATATGGTTTCTAATTAGGCTCTTCTTTTGTATGATAAAATATCTTGTTGTTTCATGCGTAGCAGAATAATTAGTAGGAAGTATAGATAAATGGATAATCCGCAGCCAAGCACCTATTACTGGGGCGCGAAGCTCTTCAGATCCCCAGATATCACTGCGTGATAAGAGGGGAAGAGGTGTGCAGTTCATCGACTAAAAGTTGGTTGGCGCAAGCTTAAGATATAGTCAAGCCCCGTTCGAAAGAATGCAGGAAATTCTTTTATGAGAATTCCCGATAAATGGATAGGTTGAACCGAACCTATTTAGGGAGAAGGCCTTAGTTGGGCTGTCTGTTATTTATGTACTTTCTATACTTATTATAAGACTGAAAGTTATTTATCCTTTACTTGGCCTCCGGCTAAGTTTCAGCACCGGATACCTCCAAGAGATAACAAGGTGCGGTTAGAAACTAATGAAGATAAATCTCTACTGACTAAACCTGGCAGCGATACTAAATCTATCGTTAAAGGTAAAGTAGGGAATAAAGAAATAACTCTTTCTGAAGTTAAAAGTTGATTTTTGACTTTAAAAAATTCAGATCCTGATCCCCTTATATCGCTACATGATAAAAGGGGAAAAGGCGAAGGTTCAGGTAAAGAATTCTGTATACTTGCCAATGGTTTCTGACAAGCTGAAGGATATATTGGAGGTATTTTTAGATCTGGGTTGAATTTTTATCCTATTTGCTCTGCTACTCAGTTGTTTTCTGTACAAAGCGCAAAATTCTTTATAAGATTAGACAAAGCATTACAAAATAAAGGTACTTTTAGTATAACTTTAAATAGTTTCGGTAAATTTGTCATAGCTTATAGATTGTCCGGTTGAGATACTTTCTTTTCTGTCTTTGTTCCTTATTTCTATATGCAATACGGTGGAAAATATCGTGCTATGTTAAAACTAAAAAAAATTTATGTATTAAAAAATTATATTAAAGATACTTCAGATACTATGTCTAAAGTTCTTTTAGTAAGTCTTGTTTATTCTTTAACAGCTCATTCTCCTCGTTATAAAGTAAGTTTAGAGGAGAAAGTAATTTCTTTAGATATAGATCCAGGTTTGTTGAAACAATTACCAAAGGTTTCTTATAGAGAAAATGACATAAAACCCTCTTTTTTATTTATATTAGGATTCTTTTTAGGTGACGGTACTTTACATTTAAAACTTGAATGAAAGGAGCAAAACAGTACTGTTGCAATTGTTCCTTTATTTAATATAATACAATCTAATGTTGAATCCAATAGACATATAATGGAGATTATGGCCAATACTTTAAATGCTCTTAATATAAAAACTTCTTTAGATAAAGGTGTTAATACTTACACTTTAACTATTAAAGGTATTAATAATGTATTTAATTCTTTATTTCCTTTATTGAAAAAATACTCACATTTCTTGTATGGAAAAAGTGAGAGTTTTAATTTATTAGTGTGAGTAGAGCGGCTTGTTAGGTCAGGGGGTCATCATACTTATTTTGGTCTAAGAGCGCTTATTGAAAAAATATATAATAATACTAATGAGCGTTTTATAGACAAAGAAGTTTGAATGAGTCGTATCAAGGTTTGATTAAAAGCAGTTTCTGCCCGTAGAGAGTGAGGAGAATACTATATTTCTCCTATTTATACATCTAGTAAAGAAATTAGAGGTTGACAAGTACGTTTCCCGTCTACTTTAAAATTACCTAAATCTAATAGAGCTTTTATGATTTCAACTTGTGGCGGACAGGATAAAGCTTTAGCAACAGCTGTGCAATATAGAGATAAAATTATTTCAGATTGAATTAACCTAAGTTTTGGGGGTTAATTCTAAAAATTTGTCTTCATTTACCATTCATATTACTAAAGATGGGAGCTTACGCCCCAGTTAAAACTTATGATTAGGGTACTAAAGGGAATAACAAGTTCAACTAAGTCGATTTGGGCAAATCCTATGCAAACTCCTCCTGCTATTGTACCGGAATGATACCTTCTTCCATTCTACGCTATTTTAAGATCTATACCTAACAAATTATTAGGGGTTATAGCAATGTTTAGTGCTATATTAGCAATAATGTTGTTACCTATTACAGATTTAGGTAGATCAAAAGGTTTACAATTTAGACCGTTAAGTAAAATAGCTTTCTTTGTATTTGTAGCAAATTTCTTAGTGTTAATGCAAATAGGAGCTAAACACGTTGAAACACCATTTATAGAATTTGGACAAATTAGTACAGTATTATATTTTGCACATTTTGCATTTATAGTTCCTGTTATAAGTTTAATAGAAAACACTTTAGTGGATTTATCTTTTACGAGGTAAAATTTTTAGATATTCTAAGGGAATAATACCTAAAGGTGTTAAAAATTTTCATACTACAAGATCTCTACGGATTATGAATGATCCTTCTGTTGCGGAGTTATTAGTAACTAAAACTATAGAGCAATACGATGTAATAAAAGATTTGTATTCTGAATTGATTAAACTTCAAGGTCCTTACAATTTTTATCATCAACATTTTAACTATGTACAATCAAATTTAGATAGTCTAAGACTACCAGATGAGTTTATGGATACCTATAGAAATATTAGAGTTCAAGTAGAAGATCTTGTCTATCAAGTTAAAGCAAGGGAAAATCGTGCTCAAGTATTTTTAAAAATGGCTCAAAATACTATACCTAGTGATACTGTGCATTCTAAAATTAGTCCTTCTATAATAGATAGCAAAACAGTTAAAGAAGCATGGATATTGGCAAAAAGGTCATTTTAATGTAAAGTTCTTTCTTTCTCTATATGATTTAGTGATATAAAGAAACCAAAATATTATATATATTTAAAGGTTATATACTTTTTCTTTCTCCTCTTTCCCTTTTCGGTCCCCCTCCTACCTCCTCAATTAATTGAGGAGGAGGAGGGGGAAGATAAAAGGGAGAAAATCCTATTTTTCACCCGTTCCCTGATATCACTACTGCGTAGCAGATAAAAAGGGGGGGTAATAGGGAAGAAATAATAACCCTAATATTTATATATAATAAAGATTATGATGTAGATGGTCTACACTTTGATTGCAGATCTTAAGTTGGAGGTTCGATTCCTCCATAATCTTATGAATATTTATAAAATTAGCTAGCTTCTTTTTATAAATATTCTAAGTAATTAGAGTATTATTACTTAATAAAATTATATATATATATATATAATAAATAAGATAACATTAAGTATTTAATTCTACATGTCTATATGTGTAAGTAAAGAATGTTCCTATTTGTGTATGTAATTCAAGAAGATCTGGAAGATAGGCACATGGAAAATGATATAACTTTAAGGTCATCTATAAGTATGTGATATGAGAGATGATTCTTGTCAACAAATGCTAAAGATATAGGAACATTATATTTAATGTTCGCACTGTTTTCAGGATTATTAGGTACAGCGTTTTCTGTACTTATTAGGATGGAATTAAGTGGTCCAGGTGTTCAATACATCGCGGACAATCAATTATATAATAGTATCATTACAGCTCATGCTATCCTAATGATATTTTTTATGGTTATGCCAGCTTTAATTGGTGGATTTGGTAATTTCTTATTACCGCTTTTAGTAGGTGGGCCTGATATGGCATTCCCTAGATTAAATAATATAAGTTTCTGATTATTAATACCTAGTCTATTATTATTAGTATTCTCTGCTGTAATAGAAGGTGGAGTAGGAACAGGTTGAACTCTTTACCCTCCATTATCAGGAATACAAAGTCATAGTGGACCTAGTGTAGATTTAGCTATATTTGCTTTACACTTGTCAGGTGTTAGTAGTTTATTAGGAGCAATTAATTTCATTACAACTATAGTTAATATGAGAACTCCTGGTATAAGATTGCATAAACTAGCTTTGTTTGGATGAGCTGTAGTTATTACAGCTGTGTTATTATTATTATCTTTACCAGTGTTAGCCGGTGGAATAACAATGGTATTAACAGATAGAAATTTTAACACATCATTCTTTGAAACAGCTGGTGGAGGTGATCCTATATTATTCCAACATTTATTCTTTAAAGATATTTTAATTATTTATTTTAATTTAGCTTTAATTTTTTTGCTACATACATTGTTGTACACAATACGAAAAATTAAAACCGTCAACACATTTAGCTTTTTATTTAAATTAAATTATAGTACTTCTTCAATAAGTAACTTTGATTTAGAACCCTTTTCTTCTAAATACAATGAATTTTTACCTGATAATAGTTTACCCTCAAAAAATTTCTTAACTTGATTTATAGGATTTACTGAAGGTGAAGGGTCTTTTATAGTAAATAACAGAGGTGATCTTTGTTTCGTTATTACGCAAAGTAACCTAGATATTTATGTATTAGAATATATAAAAGAAACTTTAGGGTTTGGTAAAGTAATTTCTCAATCTAAATTTATAAGTAGATATGTTACTCAAAATAAAAAAGAAATAGAATTACTTATTCATTTATTTAATGGTAATCTTATATTGCCACGTAGAAAGGAAAAGTTTGAAAGTTTTGTAAAAGGATTTAATACATGAGTGACTAAAGGAAGAATTCAATTGAATACAGTTGAAGTAAAACATACTTTTATTTTACCTAGTTTAAATAACCATTGACTTTCAGGTTTTACTGACGGAGAAGGTTGTTTTACTTGTTCAATAAATAAAGATAAAGGATTCAGTTTTAATTTTAATATTTCTCAGAAATGAGAGCAAAATATTAAAATACTAGAACATCTTTGTTCATTATTTAATGGAGGTAAAGTATCAAAACATACTTCCGATAATGCATATGAATATAGAATAGGTGGGTTAGAAAATTGTAAGAATATATTTACTTATTTTGATAACTATAAATTAGTTACGAAAAAATCTGCTTCATATATAGCATGAAAAGAAGTACATACAGATTTATTAAATAAAAAACATTTAGACCCTATAAAACGGGTTGAATTAAAAGAAAAAGCTAGATTAATTAATAAATTTAATTAAAATATAAGGAAAAAAAGTCAAGGTTTAACGTATAAGTTATTAAATTCTTAGGACAAATGTAAAAAGATATAAGATCCAAAAGAGTAAATATTCTATAATGAATATACCTTAGATTTAGTTAGTATTTAGCTAATATTACTTGCAACTCTTAAATATAATGCATATATAATTGAGTATATGTTGTTGTACATATTAATAATTAATATAAGGAAAAGTTAATATAAATACTAGCAATACTAGTGTTAACGGTCAATGAAGATTTTCATTCGAAGACCGTCGGTTATTTAAGTGACCGCTACAGACTGGATCACTGGTAGGTATCTGAAATGATGCTTAATGTACAGTCGGTTTCTTCCGTATTATAAATATACGCACAAGCCCAGGATTATAATATCACTGGTACCTGGATTTAACGAGGAAAAAATAAGTAAGTTAAATTTGAAGAAATGGATTCTTTGGTCATCCTGAGGTTTACATTTTAATTGTACCTGCTTTTGGTATAATTAGTACAACTATCTCAGCTAACTCAAATAAATCTATATTTGGTTACATAGGAATGGTCAAAAGTAGGCCTAAGTTAATTAATAATTACTTAAAACTCCTTTATATGCTGGGAAACATTTCTAAGACCTTAAATACTAGTAATTTTTATTATTACAGTAAAAATTTTAAGGATGTTACAATGAGTAATCAGCAGGTAGCCCGTTATAATATACATCTATTATCATGTATGAATTCACCATCCATGTTGGGTAACCTCAGAGACTACACAAGGAGAATCATCTTAGAAAGATGATTAAGATATAGTCCACTATTTTGTGTAAATGTGAGATTCGTATCACCGAATTTCATAGATATAAATAAAGTATTAAGAAAAAATTTCTCTACTAATCATGGCGTGAGCTCTGAAAATCCACTTGACCCTAACTGGGTTACAGGGTTTGTAGACGCCGAGGGTTGTTTTTCAGTTATAATAGAAATTTCAGAATCTTTAAATTGAAAAGTAAGAGTTTCATTTGAAATAAATTTACATGAAAAGGATAGTTATATTTTGTATAAAATACAATCTTTTTTCGGTGTAGGTGCTATTTATCTTAGACCTGATAGAAAAAAATCAGTGTATAGAGTAACAAACATTAATTATATAAAGAATATTATTATTCCACACTTTACAGAATACCCACTTATAAGTAAAAAAATGCAGGATTTTTTACTATGATCTAAAGTGGTAGAAATTATTTTAACTAAAGATCATTTAACTAAAAAAGGATTTCTTAAGGTCCTTTCTTATTATGCATCTATAAACAAAGGAGTTTCCAAAAAAGTTTTAAATTATTACCCTGATATATCATCAGCCGATAAACCTATTATAAATTTACCTGAAAAATTAAATCCTCATTGAGTGTCTGGTTTTGTAGGAGGTGATGGAGGGTTTTCAATTTATGTTAGGTCTGCTAATGATTATGCTTTGAAGGAAAAAGTGTATTGTAGATTTCATATAGCTCAGCACAGTAAGGATTTAGAACTAATGCAAATGTTTGTTCAATTTTTTGGTTGTGGTAAAGTTGATGTCAGATCTAATATACGTACTCCTCGGTGTGATTTTATAATTCAAGATACTTCTTTTTTATTAGAAAAGGTGGTAGGTCATTTTGATTTATATCCTCTTTTTAATTTAAAACATGAAGATTATCTTTGTTTTAAACAGGCTCTTCTACTTATTAAAGAAAAAAAACACTTAACTATAGAAGGTCTAAATAAAATTAAATCCTTAAATTTAGAAATGAATTCTAATAGATTGAAATAAAAATAATTTCTTAATATTTTTTTTTATTTATACGCAAAATAATTGCTACGCTATGATGTCTATAGGAATATTAGGATTTATAGTTTGAAGTTGAGTTTTGGCTTCACCTTATAGTGATATAAGGATTTATATTTATTTCGCTATCTGCTGGAACGGTTTAGTGCTAATAGGTACTTTGAATAGTGAAAATTCTATTAGCTACACCAAATCCGCAGGCAATCAGTCCCTGTGCTTATTAGAAAGTAATATACTGAGAGCTTCAGAGACTACACGCGAAACATCTTTTAATTATTTAGCATTTAGTGAGTATTATAGTACACTTTTTGGAAATTCTCCGCAACATTTATCCAATAACTGACTAACTTGATTTATCGGGTTTGTAGAAGGAGATGGTGCCATTCAAACATATGCAAAAGGTACAAGAGTACGCTTTGTACTTACTCAAAAGGAAAGTGCTATCCTTTTCTATATCCAAAAAAAGTTAGGAGTTGGAACTGTTAAACATTTTCCACAAGGAAAAAGCGGAAACAAAAATGACTTTTACAGATTAATTGTTGATGATCCCTCACATATTCTTCTACTAGCCTTTTTATTTAATGGTAATATAGCTCTTACGCACAGAATACAACAATTATCTCTGTGAGTTCAAGCTTTAAATCATCGTTTTGGGGCAAATACAATTCTATTGATTAAGACTCCTGTTTCAGTTACATTACAAGATGCTTGATTATCAGGTTTCACCGACGCTGAAGGGTGTTTTAATGTATCCATAACATCCAATGCAAGGTATGCATTAGGTCATGTTATAAAAATACGTTACTTACTTGATCAAAAGGATAGTTCTATTCTTCTGGTTATAAGAAACCTTTTTGGATTTGGTAAAGTAACTCTTAGATCCAAAACCGACGGTGTTTATCGTTATACAGCTACAGGGTTTAAATCAATGAAAGATGTAATATCTTACTTTAAAGTATTTCCTCTACTTACTAAGAAGGGGAAATCTTTTGATAAGTGATTAACTATCCATAATATGGTATCTAATAAATTACATCTTACTCAAGAAGGATTAACTCAAGTAAGAGTATTACAGAAACAGATTAATATTGAGAATAGTATGACTAAAAAAACAGGATCTGCGCATCCTTAATGTTATTAATTAAAAGATGAAGATATAGTCCGATCCTTCTTGTGAAAGGAGCGCTAAGTTATATAGCTAAGCGGGTAGATATGAGGAATATCTATTAACATTTTGCATCACATGTACACAGTTGGTTTAGATGTAGATACAAGAGCTTATTTCACAGCAGCTACATTAATAATTGCTGTTCCTACAGGAATTAAAATATTCTCTTGATTAGCAACATGTTATGGAGGATCTATAAAATTAACACCTTCAATGTTATTTGCATTAGGTTTTGTATTCATGTTTACAATTGGGGGATTATCAGGTGTAGTTTTGGCGAACGCATCTTTAGATATAGCATTCCACGATACTTACTATGTAGTTGCTCAAATGGGCCAAAATAGTATATCTTCTTTTAAATACTGTTTTGCAACTGACTATATGCTGGAAACTGTATTATTTGTATATTGTTTACTATTTATTCATACAACTTATCTTTACAAACTAGATGCAAGTAGGAATAATATTCTTTTAAATAGTCAAAATAACGGTATAACAATAAGTTCTGAACTTATGAGTACACAATCAGCAGAAAACTGTAAAGGATTCTCAGAGACTACACGTCAGTTACCTGATATATCTAAACTTTTTAGCTTCACAAGTTTAATAGGTTTAACCTATTGTGTTTTACATAGTCTAGATAGTTTATCTGTAAAACCTGATTTAGATTTTACTAATGTAGCACATCTTGTAAGCATATCAATCTTAGAATTAACAAGTTTTTATTTACTAATCTACTCGTGGGACAGGGTATTTGTCTTGTTCGCGAATTGGGATAGAAATTTTTTTAAGCAGCCTGAATGTTTGCTGCGTCCCCTACGCAATACTGTAAAATATCCTGTGCATGCTTTTTCTTCTATCACACCCGCTAATAAATTGGATCCTGCATTCTTAACGGGCTTTATCGATGGTGAAGGTTCCTTCATTATTAAAATAATGAGATCCTCTACATCTTGTACGGGTTGAAAAGTTATACCTCTTTTGCAGATTCAATTGCATCGTCGAGATGAAGAACTATTAAAACAGATTCAAACTTATTTTAGTGGTGTAGGCTTACTTAGAAAAGGGGGTACAAGGGACGTTGTTGCTTATACCGTTAGTTCTATAGAACATCTTACTAAAACAATCCTTCCGCATTTTGATAAATATCCTTTAATTACTCAGAAGGTTGTAGATTACATGCTTTGACGTCAGGTACTTATGATAATGGCCAAAAAGGAACATTTAACGCATGAGGGGATGGAAAAAATTGTAGCTCTAAAAGCTAATCTCAATCAGGGTCTATCCGATGAGTTAAAAGCAGCTTTTCCTAATATTATTTCAGTTCAAAGACCGATAGTCAAAAATAAACAAATTTGAGATCCTCAATGAGTAGCAGGGTTTACTAGCGGTGAAGGAAGTTTCATGGTTAAGGTTAGGAAGTCTTCTGCTTATAAAACTGGAGCCCAAGTTCTATTAACATTTCAATTATCTCAGCACTCTAGAGATGAGCAACTAATAAGAAGTTTGATATATTACTTAGGCTGTGGAAATGTTTATAAAGATAGAGAGTCTTTTCATTTTCGAGTAGAAATGTTTCGCGAAAACTATGAAAAGATAATTCCGTTTTTTGATAAATATCCTATAGTAGGAGTAAAAGCTCAAGATTTTAAAGATTGATGTAAAGTTGCAGGTTTGATTAAACAAAAAAAACATTTGGCAGAAGAAGGTTTAAATCAAATCCTTAAAATCAAAGGAGGTATGAATACCGGAAGATTCTAAATTTTTCAACTGTAAAATGCATAAGTTCAGAATTTATGAGTACACAATCAGCAGGAAACCAACAGGTAAATACATTTACCTTAGTAGGATCCTCAGAGACTAGACGTCAGTTACCTGATAAAAGAAGATTATAAATTTTGAAATTGATTTGCAGGTATAATAGATGGGGATGGAAATTTTGATATTAGAAAAGATCCTATTAGTAAAAAAAGAGTTTTAAAACAAATTAGAATTAAATTACATAATAGAGATATAAGAATCTTAACTCGTATACAAAATTATTTACACATAGGTAGAATTAGAACAGATAAAAATAAACCTTATTCTATATTTATAGTTTCTACTAAAGAAACTATGAAATATATTTTAGAGCATCTTAATGGATTAATAAGACTTAAAGTCCCTGGTTTTAAAGAAGCTTGTAATTTATATAATCTAGATTATATAGAAGCTGACTATAATATAAAACTATATGACCCTTATTATGCAGGTTTAATTGATACTGATGGTTCTATAGTATTTAATTATGCTGGAAATAGAATAGAGTGTAATTTGGAATTAGAATATAATGAATATTCTTCTAAATTAAATTTCGATAATACTCTTTTGAATTCTAAACCATCTATTGTAAACCGTAAAAGATCTTCTGATATTAAGGATAGAGAGTTCTCATCTATTGCTTTTAAATTTCAAAATGTTAATAATATGTTATTTATATATGATTATTTTATGCATAACAGATTATATTCGGATATTAAATTTTATAGAGTTAGTAAAATTAAACCTTTTATGGAAATTAGACGGTATAAAACATCCAATAAAGGTACTATAGAACATAAAATATATTCAGATTTTGTTCTAGATTGAATAAAGTATAATAATCCTTTATGATACAAAGTACCTTTTGTAAATAAATATTTGTTATAGCAAAAATAAATTATAATATTATTACAGGTAAAGATATAGTCCACAAAAAAAAAATTGCATTTCCACTATGTTTTAAGTATGGGTGCTGTATTTGCAATGTTTTCAGCCTGGTACTTCTGAGTACCTAAAATATTAGGTTTAAATTATAACATGTTATTATCTAAAGTTCAATTCTGACTTTTATTTATAGGGGTTAATCTTACATTTTTTCCTCAACACTTCTTAGGTTTACAAGGGATGCCAAGAAGAATTAGCGATTATCCTGATGCTTTTGCAGGTTGAAATTTAATAAGTAGTTTTGGATCTATTGTTTCTGTGGTGGCTGCTTGATTATTCTTATATATAGTTTACGCTCAATTAGTAGAAGGAAAATCGGCAAGTAGATTCCCATGAATGATACCCCAGTTCTACACAGATACTTTACAAGCTTTATTAAATAGAAGTTACCCTAGTTTAGAATGAGCTTTAAGTAGTCCACCAAAACCTCACGCTTTTGTGAGTTTACCTTTACAAAGTAAAATAGGCCCAAAAATTTTGCCATTTTAAACTTCTCTAAAAATAAAGAAACTAAAGCTAAACTATTAATGTTATTACAATCCAATTTTATTTTAATTGCAATATTGTTATTTATTAATTTATTAGGTTTTGAATTTGATAAAAATAGTTTTCCATTATTATGAGTTTTTTTTATTTTTAGAAGTTTATTAATGGGTATTTTAGAACCCCTTAACTTAGAATTAATAAAAGGTAATAAAATTATATTGGTTAAACTTTTTACTAAAAAAAATATTTTTAAATATTTTACATTCACCAGAATAATGATACCTGTTTTCGTAACTATGGTATCATTAGGCTTATTTAATTATATAGATTTTAATATAGATCCTTTAATGGCTTTAGTGTTATTTATTTTAGGAGAATTTATATTAGAGTTTATTTTATTTGATGTTTTATTATCTGAATGTATAACATTAGTAAGAAGTGTAGTGAATTTAATCAAAAATAGTTATGTTAAACCTCTTCAAGGTAGAGGTTTAAAGGCTGGAACTGGAGCTTCTGCAGCTGGAGGAGTAACTTCTGGAGATGGAGCTGGAGCTGGAGCTGGAGCTGGAGGAGTAACTCCAGCTCCAGAGGATGCCTTTCCTCGAGGTTCGCAAGGTAATCCTATAATAACACCTCAGTTGCATTGACCTGATTCAGGTAAAAGAATAACGGTTGAATATAAAGGGTGCTGATTTTCAATTCCTAATACAATAAAAGAGAAGCAATGAGGAGATTTTTCTTTAACTGACAATGAATTGAGTAAATTGACAGATGGTGAAAAAGCATATTTCCCGGAAAGTGGTCGAGATGCATACGATTTACATAAAAAAATCTTTGGTCATTCAGGTAGATATTATGGAGATCCTAGAGCTGAGGGTCCCGGAACTTTTTATTTGCAGGATATTCATAGATTGCAATTTATCACACACTATCATGCTACTCTTAAACATTGAGCTAGCAAAAGATAGTTTTTTATATCTTTTTTACAAAGATATGTGTTAACTTTTTTTTTGCATTATACACTATATATATATATATTTAAAAATATATATATTTATAATTCTCATTAGCTCAAAGGCAGAGCAGGATACTTCTAATATCCCGATTTTAGTTCGAATCTAAAATGCGAATATTTTTTTTTCTGACCTTAATCTAAAGTCGAAAATTAAAAAATTCGGGGATAATTTATAGTCCATCTGGCCCTTACCAGGTAAAGGAAAAGGCTTTTTTTTTGACAAGCCTTGCCCTCCCCTATCCTCTTCCCCTTAGGGATCTGTGGGAATAGGCGTGGACAAGTCCCCCCCCCCAGAGGTTAGATTTTCCAAAATCTTCTTTTTCTAATTTTTTCTCGGCCTACGGCCAAGTTTCAGTCGTCTTTTCTTAAAAAAAAAAAAGAGTCGACGACGCCCGAAACTAATTAGAAAAAATAAGCCAAAGGCAAAAAATTCAGTTTTCCCTTCGGCCTAGCCCAGCTAGTCCTGGGCTATTTCTTCCCGCCCTTCGGCCTAGCCCAGCTAGTCCTGGGCGAAAGGGTAAAAAACTAGTTCCCCTCGAGGGAACTAAGAGTTTATCTTGTTTATTTTATAATAAATAAATATATTTTAAAGTTCTAATTTGTCTTTTAAACTATTTTTTCGGATATCCCGGATATCACTAGTGATATCCGGGGAAGAGGGATAAAGAGATAAGATAGATGACCTTATTAGTATATATTTATTTTTCATTTATATTTATTATTTCACACGATTATGGATAATAAATAAATAAATTCCAAATTTAATTTTACAATGTTATATATACCAACTGTTATATCGATAGTCGAAGTTCTTTTAGTTATTGTTCCTGCCTTACTTAGTGTAGCTTATGTTACTGTAGCTGAAAGAAAAACCATGGCAAGTATGCAAAGAAGATTAGGTCCTAATGCAGTAGGTTACTACGGATTATTACAAGCTTTTGCTGATGCTTTAAAATTATTATTAAAAGAATATGTAGCACCTACACAAGCTAATATCGTTTTATTTTTTTTAGGTCCAGTTATTACATTAGTTTTTGCATTACTAGGTTATGGTGTTATACCTTATGGTTCATAGGGTGGATATAGTCAAACTACGGGGAACTCCTAAAATTTATAATACTAAACTAGGTACGAAAGTATTTAAGTGGCTGAAGTAATTATTCAGGTATAGTAATAAGTTATAAGATGATCAGAGGGTTAAGCTCTGAGAAATGGACAATCGCGTATCTAAGTCAGTATTAAATATTTATAATACTGTAAAAGAGCAACGAGCAGACGGCTATAGGTATTTATAATATTATTGTAAATATTTAAGGTGTGCTCTAATAGCTTAGAAATAAGTTGTAGTAAATTGTAGGTTAAAAATTATTACGATTCACCATTAATTGGAAAGGTTGTTCGCAACCCTAATACTTTAAAAGTTAATTATTGTCATAATTATTCAACATTAAATAATAAAATCGGCGAAGGTTTCGCCCAAGTAGATCCTTGATTTATAACAGGGTTTACCGACGCTGAGGGTTGTTTTATGTGTAATATGACAAAAAAACCTAAATATAAAGCAGGTTGAGAAATTCAACCCGTTTTCCAAATTAAACTCCATGTTAAGGATTTTCCTGTTATATTAGGAATTCAACATAGTTTAGGAAATATCGGGACTGTAAACAATAGTCAATCTACATGTACTTTTAGAGTCAGAAAATTGCAAGAGATATTAGAATTAATTCAATTTTTTGATAAGTATCCTTTAATTACTAGAAAAAAGGGGGATTATCTATTATTTAAACAAATTGTTTCTATTATCCAATTAAAAGAACATTTGACTAGTGAAGGTTTACAAAGAATTATTAATCTAAAAGCAACTTTAAATTTCGGTTTATCAAAAGAATTACAATTAATGTTTCCTGAAACTATTCCAGCTGCCCGTCCTTTAAGAGAACCTTGCGTAATACCACATCCACAGTGAATATCTGGATTTACATCAGGTGAAGGTAATTTCTCTGTTTCTTTAGATAATGGTATTTTTAAGTCTCTTCTATTTAAAATAACTCAGCATGAAAAAGATGAGGTGTTGTTAATTGCAATTAAAGATTATTTAAATTGTGGGCTTTGTTATTTAAGAAAAAAAGAAAACACAGTGGACTTTAAAGTTACTAAGTTTTCTGATATTACTGAAATTATAATGCCTTTTTTTATTAATAATCCAATATTAGCCCTTCGTCCGTCAGGACGTACTGGGCTGCGGAGCCGGTGTAAAATCTTTAGATTTTAAAGATTGATGCTTAGTTTCGGAAATAGTAAAAAAAAGAGAACATAAACTAGAAGAAAATATTCTAAAAATAAAAGAAATTCAAAAGGGTATGAATAGAGGAAGAAGTTTTTAAAATTTTAATTATTATTTTTTATTTTTTGTATGGACCTGGTTTAGCAATTAGTGATTTTAATTTAGGTATCTTATATCTATTAGCAGTTTCTTCTTTAGCTACTTACGGAATACTATTAGCCGGATTTCCCCATTTAAAATTTAGTCCATCTTTTATGTGAATAAAAGAAATATTTCCAATTGAATTTCAAGAACACCTTTTAAAAGGTCAACTTGAAGCGAAGTATATTTTATTTAAATGTAAAGATTATATTTCTTTATTTATAAAATATAAACGTTCAACGACTAATAGATGAGTTCATAATAGAACAAAAATTCTGACAAGAGCAATTGGGATCTTAGATTATTCTATTCTAAGATTACAGTTTTTAATTACAATTATTGTATGAAATAATATGGCCTGACTTAATTTTATTTTTTTTATGTGTGCGCCAATTACATCAGTGTTATTTGAAAATTCTTATTTAAATAATAACAAAAGAAAACCCGGCTCCGCAGCCCAGCGCACCCCTTGTTGGTGCGCGCGGGGCTATAATTTTAATATTGAATCCAAGCGGTTTTACTCTAAAACAACCCCTTTGTATGATTCTAAATTTAATTTTCAACAAGATATTAACATAGAATTAAATGAAGATTTGCGTATCTTGCATTCACTATATATAAAAGATTTATTTAAAGATAGAGCAGTACCAGTAATTCCTTTTGATTCTAATTTAATTTTAGCAACTTGTAACTTAGGGGACGTAGAAGAAAGATCAACCTTTTTAAAAGAATGAGGTTCTGAAGGTGGAATATATATTATAGAATATAAATATAATCCTCTTATTTATTATATAGGTAGAACTACTCTTATAAAAAGAAGAATGAATAATCATATTAAAGCTGAAGCTAAAAGTAAATTTCATGTTTTTTTAAATTTAATTGGTTTAGATCATTTTAAATTTTCCATTCTAGAAATTTGTTCTCCAGATATTGCTGAACAAGGTAAAAGAGAAAATTATTACCTTCAAAAATTTTTACCTATATTAAATACAACTTTTTCATCTTCTTACGTTGAATCTGCTATTTATACAAGTTTAACTAATAAATTAATTAGTTTAAAATCTAAGAATTATAACCCTAAGGATACTAACACACAAATAAGTAATAAACCTATTACAATATTTGTATATTCTTTTGATGAAGATAAAGGTATAAACTCTATATATGATAAATATAATAGTATGGCTGAAGCAAGTAAAATAGAAAAAATTGCTTATAATACTTTATTATTGTTTAGAGACACTAATGTACCTTTTAGAGGGAAATTATACTATACTAAAACTATAATAGATTTTAATTCTATATTGGATCAAATTAAAAATAATTTAAAAGATGTAAAAATTTATAGCAATATTGCTATAAAAGTATGAGCTTATGACGCTAAAACTTTAACTTTGTTAGAGGGTAGTCCCTTTCAATCTAAATCTCAAGCAGCTAATCATATAGGTATTAGTCGGGATGTTGTTAATTATTTTTTAGACACAAAAAAACCAGAGGGAGTTAAAGGAACTTATTTATTTAGTAGACCGCTTGAATATATAGAAATAGAAAGCCTAAAAGAACTTTCAGAATCTATTACTTTAGGTAATAAAGTGAAAGTATGAGCATATGATGCTAAAATATTAGACTTAATAAATAATGAACCCTTTTTTAGTATATCTGCTGCGGCGGATTATTTTAATGTAAATTATAGAACAATTAGCCGTAATTTAGATACGAAAAATTTTACAAAACAAAATAATATGCTTGTCTATCTATTTAAAAAAGAAATTAACTTAGATTTAAAAATAGAATTAAAACTCTCTCAAAATTTTTATAATGTTCGTACAGAAATATGGGTATATAGATTAGATGAAAAAGCCAAATTATATTTATTACCTAATCAACCTTTTAAAACTAAAAAGGAAGCTGCGCGTGAATTACATATACATAACAATAAAATTAATGAATATTTGGATACAGGTAAAGAATATAAAGGATTCTTTATATATAGTTCACCTGTTTAAAATACCATATTTTATTCATAAAAAAATTATATAAGTCATTAGTTCCATATTATTTTTTTTTACTTTAACGTATTTAAACCGTCTTAATTAAATAAATTAAGATTAAGACATAGTCTGAACCAACTAGTAATAGTTGGAAGTAGAGCTTAAATAACTCTACGGTAACAAGATTGGAAGTGCTAATAGTAAATATGCTTTCTTAGGTTCTTTAAGAAGTACAGCTCAGTTAATTAGTTATGAATTAATTTTAAGTTCTGCTATTTTACTTGTTATTATGTTAACAGGTAGTTTTAATTTAACTGTTAATGTAGAATCACAAAGAGCAGTTTGATTTATATTTCCCTTATTACCTATATTTTTAATATTCTTTATAGGATCTGTAGCAGAAACTAATAGAGCTCCTTTTGATTTAGCAGAGGCTGAATCGTACCCATGATCCCTTTATATCGCTACATACATTATAAAGAGGTAAAAGGGAATAGATTTTATCACTAACTTAAATATTTGGCCTCTTTAAATTTCGCCATATGCTGGAAACCCCTAAAGATTTAGATACGATAATTAACATTATTTGCTATGCTATAGGTATATGTTAGTAAGATTACGTGAAAATTCTCAAATATGTTACAATGGGCAATCAGCAGGAAACCATTGTAAAAAAAACTTTTTTTTACAAGTAGGACCCTCAGAGACTACACGCGAAAATACAAAAACTTTTTTTGTATATGATATAGTCCATACATATATGAAAGTATATGTGGTATATGAAAATAGTAAAACATCAATCTAATTTTTTTTACCCTTCGGCCTAGCCCAGCTAGTCCTGGGCGAAAGGTTGAAAAAAATAGTAATAAATCGTTTAGTAAAAATTGATGTAGAAATTATTCAACCTCAAAACCTTCAAATTTAGATACACCTACGCCTATTTTAACTATAAGTAATTTGCAAGATAAAGATAATACATTATCTAATCGTAAGCTTCTCTCAAATAAAGGAGGTATATATAGTTTTATCAATAAAATTAACCCTTCGGCCTAGGCCCAAGGACCTAGTCCTGGGCCGAGAGGTGGTAAACAATATATAGGTAGTGCAAAAGATTTATACTTAAGATTAAATGAACATTTATCTACTTCGTTGCCCAGGCGACTCCTTGAGCCTGCAAAGCAGGCGTAAGTCGCCGCCGGGGCTAAAAGAAAATCTAATAGTGCTTTACAAGCTGCTATATTAAAATATGGTTTAGATAATTTTGACTTCTGCATTTACGAGTATTTTTCTTACCCTTCGGCCTAGCCCAGCTAGTCCTGGGCTATTTCTTCCCGCCCTTCGGCCTAGCCCAGCTAGTCCTGGGCGAAAGGGTGAAAACAAATCTTCCAGTTTTAAGTTATTAACTGATTTAGAAAGTATGTATATTAAGAAATTTGAATTTAGTTCCGGGCGTCGTCGACTCTTTTTTTTTAAAAAAAGAAAAGACGACTGGAACTTGGCCGGAGGCCCAGTAATTTATATAATTTTATGAGAAACGCAACTAGTCTAGAAGGCTACAAACATACAGATGAAGCTAAGGAAAAAATGGTGAAAAGGTTCGAAAATAAAATGAACCATCCTTTATTTGGAAAACACCACAATGAAAAATCTAAAAGTTTAATCAGTAAACCTGGAGCATTAAATCCTATGTTTGGTAAAACTCATTCAGAAGATACTAAAGATCTTATGAGAAGTAAGAAGAAAAAATATTCTAATGGTGTAGGTCTTTACGATTTAGATAATAAGCTTATAAAAAGATTTGATTATGCTTCAGATTTAGCTAAATATCTAAATGTATCTAAAGTTACTGTAAGTAAATATATAAATAAAGGTTTGATTTACGAAAACAAATACTACTTAAAAGTTAATCCTATTGACGAATAAGTAGATATTTTCTTTTCTGTTTACAATTAAGGAATCAGAATTAGTTAGTGGATTTATGACAGAACACGCTGCAGTTGTATTCGTATTCTTTTTCTTAGCTGAATACGGTAGTATAGTGTTAATGTGTATATTAACAAGTATATTATTTTTAGGAGGTTATTTAATATTAGATTTTGTTTATTTATTAAGTTATTTAGACTTTTTAGTGTGACAATTATTTATTATAGATTGAATTTTAGTTTTAGATTACTTTGTTCAAGGTATAATGAATACACCTGCCTTAGAAGGATTTTTATATGGATTAAGTTTAGGAGTAAAAAGTTCTATAATGATTTTTACTTTTATTTGAGTTAGAGCATCTTTCCCTAGAATACGTTTTGATCAATTAATGTCTTTCTGTTGAACTGTATTATTACCAGTAGTGTTTGCATTTATTGTACTAGTTCCTTGTATTTTATATAGTTTTGATATATTCCCTATTAATATAAGCTTATTCTAAATACCATAATATCTCGCTATGTTTAGATATTTATGTATTATTAATTTTCTTATTTTGTTTCCCTTCAGCCTTGTTTATTGCCCTTTACCTTACATATCTCCGGGTTCCCTCTTCCCCTGATATCACTAGTGATATCAGGGGAGGGGGGAAAATATGAGGTAATAAAGGGAATAAGGGGAGGGTAAAGTGAGAGAATCTATTCATGTAATTGTTTACTTATGATGTAATTTTAGTTTAATTATATGGGAAGTTTTATTTTTTTTTTAGATAATAAATGTTATTATCTTCTTTGTTATTAATTCCTATATTAGGAATATTTTTAATATCTAGTGATATATCTTATGATAATACGGAAAATGCACCTTCAAAAATTAAATCATATAAAATAACAGCTTTCGTAACATCTCTTGTTAATTTAGCAATATCTTTAATTATATTTATATTATTTGATTTTAGTTCTAATCAATTTCAATTTGTACAAGAACATTATGATATAAATTTATTTGATATATATTTAGGAGTAGATGGGATTTCTATATATTTTGTATTATTAACTACTATAATAATGCCTATAGCTATATTATCTAATTGAAACTCAATTACAGAAAATATTAGATCTTATTTAATAATAATGTTATTATTAGAAACATTACTAATAGCTGTGTTTTTAGTATTAGATATTTTATTATTCTATGTATTTTTTGAAAGTATATTACCTCCTTTATTTATATTAATAGGTTTATTTGGATCAAGTAATAAAGTAAGAGCTAGTTTTTATCTTTTCTTATATACGTTATTCGGATCTTTATTTTTATTGTTATCTATTTTAACAATATCTTCTATAATGGGTACTACTGATTTTGATGCTTTATTTAAAACTAATTTTGATTACACTACACAAGTATTTTTATTTATTGGTATTTTCATAGCATTTGCTGTTAAAACTCCTACTATCTTTTTAAACAATTGATTATTAAAGGCTCACGTTGAATCACCTTTAGGGGGAAGTATAGTATTAGCAGGTATTGTTTTAAAATTAAGTTTATATGGTATATTTAGAATAATCTTACCTATATTACCTAAAGCTTCTTTAGATTATACATTTATTGTCTTTGTTATAGGTGTAATTACAATTATATACGCTAGTTTTAGTACATTAAGAACTACAGACATTAAAGAATTAATAGCTTATAGTTCTGTATCTCACGCAGCTGTATACTTAATAGGAGTATTTAGTAATACAATCCAGGGTATAGAAGGAGGTATAATATTAGGTTTAGCCCACGGATTTGTTTCTAGTGGTTTATTTATATGTGCAGGAGGTATATTATACGATAGATCAGGTACTAGATTAATACATTATTACAAAGGTGTAACTCAAATGATGCCTTTATTCTCTTTATTATTCTTTATTCTTTGTTTAGGTAATTGTGGAGCTCCTTTAACATTAAATTTTGTAGGGGAATTTATGTCATTGTATGGTACTTTCGAAAGATTACCCGCTTTAGGTGTATTTGCTAGTCTTTCAATTGTGTTCTCTGCCGCCTATACTATTTATATGTTTAATAGAATATCTTTTGGGGGTTCATTTACGAAATTTTTTGAAGAAAATATAAGTGATGTAACTAAAAGAGAATTCTTCTTATTGTTCGCTCTAGTAGCCTTTACAGTTATATTAGGAATATATCCTTCTATCATTTTAGATGGGTTACATTATAGCGTGTCTAATTTAATATATAGCGGACCTGTTACTGAATCTACTAATTATATATCTAATGGTATTATCCCAAATGGTACACATAGTTACAGTACATTCACGAAGCAAGAGATCTCATAATACTGTAGCACTGTCTAAAAATAGCCTAAATTCTAACCTAAATATAGTGTTTCACGCAAAATTCGGTAAATCTACAAGATTATTATCAATAGGTAAAAGATTTAGCTCATCTACAGGATTGATAGGGCCACATTGATCAACACTTATACCGGGGCCATTTACATTTGAACCACCTACAGGTAATCGTTTTATATGAGTAGCAAATGCTTGATGTGGTAACCCTGGTTGATTTGATAGTTTAACTGGGAAACATCACCCTTCAGGTAGTATTGTATTTTTAATTCAAAACGATAATAGCAAAATACCTTTCGAATTAACAGGTTGACAATATAGAGCAATTATGAATGAAGTTCAATCTACAATAGATTTATCTGAAGTGCGTAGCTTATTAAGTTTAGATTTACCTATTTTAGGGGATTTACTCTTTTATATCACAAACATAGGATTATTATTAATATTAGGAGCTTGTTTTATATTTACTCTCAAAATTTTGAGAGAAAATATAAAACCTTTAAATACTAATTATAATAAATTTATAGCCTTGGCGGCGACTTACGGCTGCTCTGCAGCCTCAAGGAGTCGCCAAGGCAACCCGGCGGGCCGGGTAGGGAATATTTTATTTAAAAGTAAAGAATATTCGTATGCAACTCTTCATAATATAATTGTAAATTTTATAAGAATGGTTTATATATTTACTAATAGTTCCGGGCATCGTCGACTCTTTTTTTTTTTTTAAAAAGAAAAGACGACTGGTACTTGGCCGGCCCCGAGAAAAAATATTTTATTCGTCTTTTTTTTAGGAGTATTTATTGTCATATTACGAATATATCCTTCTGTAATATTAGATGGTTTACATTTTAATGTATCTAGTTTAATTTATAATACAAGTGGTCATATTGCTGAATATAGTAGTAGTTGTGTATCTAATGGTACTGTACCTAATGGTATGCGTTATTGTAGTACACTATCTCCGACGAAGCTCTAAAATAAAAAAAGATAAATTAGATCCTTGATTTATCTCAGGATTCTCAGATGCAGAATCAAGTTTTGGTTGTGTAGTAGCTAAATCCGGTACTATTAAATTAGGCTGACAAGTAAGCCCTAAATTTGCTATTAAATTACATAAAAATGACTTAAATCTTTTAGCCCTGCGCGCACCTACAAGGGGTGCGCAGGGCATTATTTTTTTTTAAGTTATTAAAAAATGCATTTTTTAATAATAAAAAAATTTAGTTTTATTATCTTATTCCTGACAAGGATTAAGTAATCAAACTTGGGCTGGCCCTAGGAGCAGAAGAAATATCTAAATTTTTTGTCCCTCGACCTTTAAAAAAAATAAAAAATAAAATCTAAATATAATTTATTGATATTTTTATATTATTAAATATTTTAGTTTTTTATTTTTTTTTTAGCCAGGGCCTCTGGTTCTGGACCGAAGGGGTGCAGGTAAAATATATATCTCAGGTGATGCTGCTCTTTTTGAAGTTACTAAATTAAACGATTTAACTAATGTTATTATCCCTCATTTCAATACATATCCTTTAGTTACTAAAAAAGCAGCAGATTTTATCTTGTTTTGTGACGTAGTTAAATTATGTAATAATAAAATCGCGTCATTGGATAATATCCAAACTGTTTTGAATATTAAATCTGCAATGAATAAAGGTGGTATATCTGATACATTATTAAGTTATTTCCCTGATACTATAGCTGTAACTAGACCGGAGGTTCAAACTAAAGCTATTCCTAACCCTAATTGAGTTAGTGGGTTTATAGAAGGAGAAGGGAATTTTGCTATAAAAATCCTTAAAAATAGTAAATACAAAAGCGGTTATTCTGCTAGAGTGTGATTTCAAGTAAACCAACATTATAGAGATGATCTACTAATAAAAGAATTTATTAGTTTTTTTGGTTGCGGTGTCACATATAAAGATACAAATGGTATGGTAACATATTTTGTTGTAAGTAAATTGTCTGATATTATGAATATCATTATACCTTTTTTTGAAAAACACCCTCTCCAAGGTTCTAAATTATGTAACTACCTGGATTTTAAAACAGGAGCTATTATATTAAATAATAAAGAACATTTAAATAGTGAAGGTTTAGTTAAACTGCAGAATTTAAAAGCCGCCCTTCTTTGTTTTTCTAATCCGGAGGATTAGAAAAACATACAAGGCCCAGTAGGACCTTGGTCCTGGGCCTGAGGGGGTATGAATAGAGGTAGAATAGAGGAATAGAAAAGTATTCTCTAAATTAAGCACTCGTGTTTGAAAGATTACCTTTATTAGGAGTATTTGCTAGTTCTTCTATAGTATTTTCTGCTGCCTATGCTATATATATGTTTAATAGAATATCTTTTGGAGGATCTTTCACTAAATTCTTTGATGAAAATATAAGTGACGTAACTAAAAGAGAATTCTTTTTATTATTTGTATTAGTTGCCTTTACAGTAATATTAGGAATATATCCATCTATAATATTAGACGGATTACATTACTCAGCTTCAAATTTAATCTATAGACTTATATAATAATCAATATAATTAACGGCTGATATAAACCGAATATTTATAAAGCTGCCTAGTTTGATTCTTCAAACTAGTTTGATTCAAAAACAAGTTTTTAATAAAACTAGCGTATCCCTCCTTCTCCCCCCCTCCCGGATATCTCTTTATCACGGATCCCCGTGTACCCCACGTAGTGATACCAGGGGACTATAAAATAATCGAGATCTAAATTACTGTATCCTTATTTACTGATATCTCCTTTAACACTTTGTTATATCTGAACCCCCTCAAGCTTGAGGGGGTTCGGGAAGAAGGGGATATAAAAATTTAATATTCAAATTTTTATTTCGTTTCGTTTTGTAATAGACGTAAATGTTTATGTAGACGTTCGTTCTATTTTTATTAGTTTCTAATCCCCCCCGGGGATAATTGAATAAAAAAAAAGATCTTTTTTTTAGAAGTCTTTACGACTGAAACTATCCTCCCTCTCCCCCCCTGGGGGGTCTAGCGGAGGCACTATAAAGAAGCCGATAACTAAGTTTTTATATTTATAGTCTACGTTTAGGTCCCCTTTGTCACTAATCCTCCTTTTCCCCTTTGATGCTGAAGGCAAAACTACTGCGTAGCAGACATCAAAGAATGGAAGGTAAGCGTGATATTAGGGGAAGTAATATAACATTAAAAAAAATCATATTAAAATAATGCCTCAATTAACTCCTTTCTATTTTGTAAATGAAGTAACTTTTGCTTTTGCTATAATTTTAATAACAATATACATGTTATCTAAATACATATTACCTAGATTCGTTCGTTTATTTTTAGCACGTACTTTTATTTCTAAACTTTTTAATTAAATAATCCTTTATCTCGTATATCACAGATATCCCTTTTTGATGCCCTAGGGCATCAAAAAGGGATAAAAGAGGGGAAGAAAGTAAATAAATAAAATACTGATGTTTGTCAAGATATATTTTTCAATATAAAAATCTTTTACTATTGAATACAATTATAATAATTTAAAATGGAAAAATTTAATTTAAGTAGAGAAATAATTAGTCCTTTAAGTCAGTTTGAAATTAGAGATTTAGTAAGTTTAGACGCGCCTATATTAGGTAACTTACATATCTCAATAACTAACATAGGATTATACTTAATGTTAGGAGGTTTATTTATATTAGCTCTTAATCTTTTAAGTACAAATTACAACAGATTAGTAGGAAATAACTGATCTATTAGCCAAGAATCTTTATACGCAACTATACATAGTATAGTAACAAATCAAATAAACCCTAAAAACGGGCAAATGTACTTCCCATTTATATACGCTTTATTTATATTTATTTTAATAAATAACTTGATTGGAATGGTTAACAGGAGCCTTTGCATTTTATCATTATTTATCTCAAACATACTTGAAGCATTAAGATTACAGAATAATCTAATTTTTCAAATACAATCATATTCTTCTTTTAACTCTGACTCACAGTCATCCATACAAATAGACATATCTAAGGATAGTCCTAGATATAGTTTTAACAATAAAAATACCTTCTACCTTAATCCTGATTATCTTACAGGATTTGTAGATGGAGAAGGTTGTTTCTCTCTTTCAATATATAAACAAGGTAAAAACTTAACTGGTTGACAAGTTAAGCCTATCTTTAGTATATCTTTACATAATAAGGATATTAAATTATTAGAAGCTATACAAAGAACTTTTAAAACAGGAAAGATCTATAAACATGGAGTTGATTCTATGCAATATCGTGTAAGTTCTTTAAAGAATTTACAAATAATCACAGATCATTTTGACAGTTATCCTTTAATAACTCAAAAGAGTGCAGATTATCTTTTATTTAAACAAGCTATAGCTATCATAAAGAATAAAGAGCATTTATCTAGAGAAGGTTTACTGAAGTTAGTAGGAATTAAAGCTACATTAAACTGAGGTCTATCTGACAAGTTTAAAGAGAGTTTCCCTCTTGCAAAACCAGTAGTAAGACCTTCAGTAATATATAATCCTCTAAATGTTAGGATTAAGAATTTAAACTGAATTAGAGGATTTATAGAAGCTGAAGGATGTTTCCAAGTTCTAATTCAAAATAATAAAAACGTTAGTTTAAAATTTTCATTAACTCAACATATTAAAGATGAGGAATTGTTAAAGGATATCGTTACTTATCTAAACTATGGTAGATATTACAAAACACCAACACGTGGTGAAGGTCAATACTTAGTAACAGTCTTTTCAGATATAAATGATAAGCTAATACCTTTCTTAAATGAGTATCCCTTATTAGGAGTTAAAAAAGAGGATTATTTAGATTTTGTACAAATAGCCGAATTAATAAAATCTAAAGCTCATTTAACGGACGAAGGATTAGAAAGAATAAAACTAATTAAAAGTAATATAAATAGAAAGAGAATAACAATAAAAGAAGAATAAATGTTTAGATAATAGTAATATCATAGATAAATAATAATAAAATACAATAAATTTCACTATATGCTGAAAACTTCTAATGTCTTTAGGTGCCGATTATCGGAGAAAATCTTAAAGGATGAAACAATGAACAATCAGCAGGAAATCAAAATAACCATCCCCACCCCCTCAATTAATTGAGGAGGTGGGGAAATGTTATGAGTAAGATCCTTAGAGACTACACGTGAAAAATCACTTAACACTGTTTTACTATAACAACTGAGTGATTAAGATATAGTCCACCATGGTAAGTCTATAAGATTTGCTGTGCTGTCCATACAGTTTCGCCTCAACAAGTCACTTTGTATTAACTTTCTCTTTAAGTTTTACTATAGTTTTAGGTGCAACAATATTAGGATTCCAAAAACATGGTTTAGTGTTCTTTTCTCTTTTAGTACCTGCAGGTTGTCCTTTAGCTTTATTACCTTTATTGGTTTTAATAGAGTTTATAAGTTACTTAGCTAGAAATATTTCTTTAGGTTTAAGATTAGCAGCTAATATAAATAGATGAGGTTAGGTGACTTATTCTTATTGTGTTCAAGAGCCAAATTCCGGGGAAGCCCTAAAGCTCTAATAACTAAAGATAATACGGAAACTTTTTATCTGGCCTGATTAATGACTCAGGGTATAGTAATATCATTAGAGATTCTAGTAATAGGAATGGGTGATCGCGGATCTAAATCAGTAATATGTGTCTACTTATTACGAGGAATCTAAACTAGCATAATTGCTTCGATAGGTAGATATACAAAACAATTACTGTAAAAGAGCAACGAGTAGACGGTTCTTTAGTTACTTATGATTAGGCTATTTTTATCGTTTGATAACTTATTTAGCGAGAGGAATAGAATACATATTAATAACTATAAGGTATACTCTAGTCGCCGGGAAATCCGGTTCTTGGAAGAATTTAAGTAATTCAAGATTAAAGATACCACAATAGCCTATCCTTAATTATATTTCTCTTACTTTGTTTTTTTACGGTTACGTTCTATTTATACGTAGCGGTATCACAACATAAATAGAGAAATGGGTAAATACATAATATTATGTATAAAGATTAATATCTTTTTTTACAATTTATTTTTTTTTAAGAGCTTACAGCTGCTTAGAAATAATAAAGAAAAGTAAAATTTAAACGCAAACATGTGCGACCCGTCTTTAAAGAAAGGATTTATTTATTGGGCTTATGCCAATATAAATACCTTTAAAGAAAGGATAAAGTTGTGAACGACTTATATTATCTACCCCTCGGCCTAGCACAGGACTAGCCTGTCCTAGCCCTGGGCGAAAGGGTGTAAAATTTTTAAATACTAATTCAGTTTTACCCAATAGTATTAATATAAACAAAGTTGGAGAGATTATCTCACCACGTAGTTTATTATATCAACCAAGGGTAACTATAAATTTATACAAATTTGGTTACAATAAATTGGGCGTTAGAGCGTTTTCAGCTTCATGTGCAGCATGTAAAGATATTTCCTATACAAGTTCTTCAGATTTAGTTGTTTTTCTGGATGCAGACAAAGATAAACTTGACATTCTTAACCATATTAAAGGTAAATCAGGTATTTATATGTGAACTAATAAATTGAATAGTAAAAAGTACGTAGGTAGTTCTATGGATTTAAAACGTAGACTATTAGAGTATTATAATGTAAATAGATTACTAAATGAAAATAGTATGCCTATTAATGTTGCATTATTAAAATACGGCTACCATAACTTTAGTCTTACTATTCTAGATATTTGTGACATAGATAATCTTATGTCTAGAGAAAAACATTTTTTTGAAGTATACTCTCCAGAGTATAATATATTAAAAACACCTGGAAGCCCTTCTCGAGGGTCTGGATGAAAACATTCAGAAGCTACTGTAGAGAATATGCGCGCTGCTGCTCTTAAAAGATCTCCAGAAACTTTAGCTAAAATGTCAGCATCTCATCCTATGAAAATTAAAGTTGAGGTAACTGACATAGAAACAAATACTTCTACTACATACCACGCTATAAAAGCAGCTGCCCGTGCATTAGGTATTGATAAAAGATATATCGAACATTATATTTACTTAAATCAAGATAAACCTGTTTTAGGTAAATATACTTTTAAATTACTTGATACAGAAGGCCAGATTGAAAAACCTAATATAGGAAAGGTGCAACCTGAAAGCAGTGTAGTTTTATCTAGAGAAGGCTCAACACAAACTACGTTTAGTGCAGCCATAAAAGTTCAAAAAACATCTAAAAAGGTGGAGGTTACTAGTGTAGAAACTAAAGAAGTTACAATATATCCTTCTATAGGTGCTGCAGCTAGAGCATTAGGCTATCGTCAAGCTAGTATATCTTTATACTTGAAAGAAAATAGAACTAATCCCTTTAAAGGTGTGTATTTGTTTAAATTAGTTTAAGTTTTCGGAGATTTATTAACAAAAGGATGAATTTGTGGACGTTTATCGGGTCACATGTTATTAAACATACTAGCAGGTTTCACATACAATATAATGACAAGTGGTATAATATTCTTTTTTTTGGGATTAGTACCATTATCTTTCATTATAGCTTTCTCGGGTTTGGAATTGGGAATAGCTTTTATACAAGCGCAAGTGTTTGTGGTTTTGTCATCGGGTTATATAAAAGACGGATTGGATCTTCATTAATTATCTTATTTTTAAATTTAAAAAAGTTCTTGTTTTTTATTATAGAGGTAGTATCTACTAGACCTCCTTTACCTTGTAAGGATTCAATTGTGTTAGAATCTAACGTGTTTATTAATCTAGATTTTATAAAAGATTTATATCCTATTTTTTTAGACATATATTATTTAGCAGCCATATGAGCGCAAGCTACAGTGGGTGCTTTACGTGACGAACTCATTTATTTAATTAGTATAAATGGTTTATCCTTTATTCTAGGTTTAAATTTAGAATTTATTACATATGTATTGGGGGTTTTTTCTACAGCTATCTCTATTTATTATATGAGGGGTACTTTTTTTCAAAAAGTATCTTTATTTATATATCGTTATTTTTTTCTAAGAAAGATTCGTATATACATAAATGTATATTTAGATAAATTCAAAGAGAGATTTATAGATATATTTATCTCTGGATTATCCTTATTGATAAAGGATATAGATAAACATGGGCCTCACCTAGCGACAAAAAATTTTATTACCAATATATATGAAAAAAACATTGTGTCTAACAATATAGTTATAAATTCAGATTTAACCGTTTATTTATATTGTTGAGGTTTTTTTTTAATGTTAACTAAATTAGGAATATTTGTATTTTTAGGGTTGATTTTTTTTAGTTTATCTAACTTTTTATCAATATTAAGTATAACAATATGATTTAGTAATAACCAAGAAATTAAAAAATTTACACCAGATTTACATAAATTAGGTGAAGTATTTTTATTTGGATTATTAACACTATGTATTATGCACCTTTTTGTATCGATTTATAAGGTTACTAATTTATTAGTAACATTTTCCAAATATTCTATGGAAATAATCTCTAAAAAAATAGAAGGTTATTTAGTTAAAATTTTTGGTCAAGGATCAAGTCAACTAGGATCTTCTTCTAGTCAACCAGGATCTTCTTCTAGTCAACCAGGGCCAGGGGGATCAGGTGGACCAGGGGGACCTGAAGGGTCCGGTATTGGACCCTTGGACACTCCTAAAAAGCGTTCTTATAATAAGAGAAGATCTAAGGAAGAGATTAAAGCTAGCGTAGATGAACTAAAAAAAGAAATTGGGCAGAATATAGGTGAAAGTTATGCAGAGTATAATAATAGAATTGCTAATATAGAAAAAACAAGACATTATAAAAATACACATAAAGATAGAGTAGTTAAAGCTCATCGAAAATATAATAAAGAAAACAAAGATTTAATTAATGAAAGAAATCGTAAACATGTAGCAGAAAATAGAGATATTATTAATAAAAAAAGACGTGAAGTATATGAAAATGATCCTGAACGTAGACAATCAAGATTAGATTCTAAATATGGATATTACAGTATAATACTTGATCAAGAAGATAAAGATAAAATAAATAAAAATAGAAGAGACAAGAGAGCGAGCGAGCGAAAAAAATCATGCAACAGATTTTGAATATATTGCAGATGTTCCTAATAAGGAGCTTCATGGGAATTATTATACATCCTTAGCGTTAATAATATGTGGTAATAAAAATAAAACTTTTTCAAGTTTTATGAGTTTTGCTAAAAAAAAAGCTGATGCAAATCCAGAATTAGTATGAGTACATGAAGCTGCCAAAGATCTAAAGAAAACGTTTCCTGAATTATTTAATGCTAAACGTCCAGGAGATACCCGTATAACGGAGGAATTTCTTGATAAATTAAGAGCAAAAGATAAAAAAAAATAATATTAAGAGTTAAACCTAATTGTGATGGTAATTCTGTTATCATTAATGAAATAATAAACCAAATTAGTAAACTAGAATACAGTAGTCTACGCTGAGGGTTTTACTTAAAGAAATAATATAATCTAAGGATGAATTTGTTGAACGATTATCAGGTCACATGTTATTAAAAAATGCATTTTTAATAATAAAAAAAATTTAGTTTCTCTGTTTTTTCTAATCCTCCGGATAAGAAAAAACAAAGCCTGCGGCTGAAACTTGGCCGGGGGCGAGGAGCCGTTATTTTTATTTATAAATATTTTGGAAATCCAAAATATTTATAAAGATTATGATTGTAGATGGTCTACACTTTGATTGCAGATCTTAAGTTGGAGGTTCGATTCCTCCATAATCTTATGAATATTTATAAAATTATCTAGCTTCTTTTAATAAATATTCTAAATAATTAGAATAATACTACTTTATTATAATTATATTATAATACATTAAGTAAGTAAGTAAGTAAGTAAATATACATATAGACATGTATAATAAAAGAATGTTCATTTTTATGTATAAAATTAAGGATCAGGAAAATACACATATAGACATGTATAATAAAATAATGTTCATTTTTATGTATAAAATTAAGGATCAGGAAAATAGTTTATTTAGTAGACTTTACAAACAATATGTTTACAAGTTATGTTATATAATTTTCTTTAGTGTCTTTATTTTTCATTATAGCTTTCTCGGGTATGGAATCGGGTATAGCTTTTATACAAGCGCAAGTGTTTGTGTTTGTGTTTGTGGTTTTATCCTCGGGTTACATCAAGGATGGATTAGATCTTCATTAATTCAATTTTTTAATTTAAGTAAAAGATTTTTAGATGGGTTGTTTTCTGTTTTACAACAAACACCTCCTAAACCTCATTCTTGAGTTGACTCTCCTTTACAAAGTAATATATTTTTTTATAGTTTAAAAAAATTAAAAGTTAATTTATCTACCTTAAAATATTATATGGTTTCCTTTCTATTGGGTTTATTGATAAAAAAACCTTTTGACTATTTTATATATGTACTTTTTTCGGGTTATATTGCTGATTTATTATCTTTAATATTAACTGTAGCATTTGTACTAATAGTTTCGTTTACAATCTCTAATATGAAAGGATTAGAATATAAACCCTTAATTGCTATAGCTATAGGTGTTTTTTCTTGATTTTTCATATATACCTTACAATCTTTTAATATGTTTAATTTAGGTTTAGAATATTTTTCTTTCTTTGCCTTTACAAATTTAGTAGGAATTATTAATTTAATTAAAAGTATTCCTATAGGTAATACAGCAGAACTAATGCTTATTGACACTGGTGAAGTAAAAAGCCCTTCTAATGTTAATATTCATAAATTACCTCTTTACGTAACAGCAGATAGAGATACTTCAGGGAATGGTGAAGGTTCTAGTAGAGGTCCTAGTCAAACAGGTGCTAGTGGAGGTTCTAGTCAGGCTGGTGCTAGTACTGGAGGTACTTTTGGTCTAAATACAGGACAATATCCATTATCTGCTTGAGCTCCAGTAGGTTCTAGTCAGGCAGGTGCTAGTACTAGAGGTACTCTTGGTCTAAATACAGCACAACATCCTTTATCCGGCTCAGCTCCAGTAGCCCCAGTAGGTCCAAACTCAGTAGATCCAGCTTGATGAGCAAATGCTAAAGATGCTGGAGAAATATTAACTAGATTTGCGGGTAGAGATTTAACTCCTGAACAAAAAGTATGAATATTACATGCATATCCCATTAGATCAACACAACCAAAATTGCCACCATTATCTTCTTTAATTACCCCGGGACAACAACCAGCTTTAACGGCGTCTCCTTATTCAGTAGGCCAACAATCACTACCATCTGTAGCTTCTATATCTGGAACTCGCCAAGAAATACCTGAGCATTTATGAAAGGGGGATGTACCTTCTAGAGGTTATAGATTAGAAGACAAAATTAGCAGAGCAGAATGATTACTAAAAATATTCGAGGAAAATATGCTCGAAAAAAAAGGTAGAGAAATTAAAAACACACGTAGTGTACTTGGTATTGAAGGCGAAGGTGGAGGTAGAGTTAATATTAGAAAAAATAGAGATATAAGTGATATTAATAGGTGTTATAAAGAGTTTATAGAAGATTATCTTAAAGATAGAAATATTAAACATACGGATTTTAGATATCCAAAGGTATTTCATAATCATCTAAAAGAATATATAGAAAGTTCAAGAAGATCCTAAAAAGGAATACAGTTTTATTTTTTTATAGAATAATAAAGGACTAAGTTATGTAATATTAGATTTGAGGGTTTTAGTGAGTCTAATGTTAGATTATATGAGTCAAACTTGTCCCCTCCGGGGCCTTGTCACGGATGCGTGACAAGGCCGCCCGTACCCCAAAGGGGTTAGGGCTAGTAAATAAACTGTAATTTACCATGATAATTTATGACGTCATGAATTAACCAAATGACAGGACAAAAATGAAATTAAATTTTTTACCCTTTCGCCCAGGACTAGCTGGGCTAGGCCGAAGGGCGGGAAGAAATAGCCCAGGACTAGCTGGGCTAGTTTTTTTCAAACTTGTTCCCTTCGGTCCAGACCCTGTGTCCAGGGTCTGGACCGAAGGGTTAAAGAATTTAACTACAAAATGAGTTCTTTATTTGGTTTTTTTTTGAATATAGTGTTTTATTTGTTTTGGGTTTATTTTGGATATACGATGAAGTGCTATATTCTCTTATTTTGTGCCTTCATCTCAGATATCCCAGATATTAGAGATATAAATATTTTGGAATTCCAAAATATTTATAAAGATTATGATTGTAGATGGTCTACACTTTGATTGCAGATCTTAAGCTGGAGGTTCGATTCCTCCATAATCTTATATCACTTATCTAGCCTCTTACCTCTGATATCACTATGTTATAAAGGGATAAAGGGGGGGGGGGAGACGCAATAAAAATTTGAAAAGTCTAAAAAAAAAGAATAAGGGACCGGGATCAAAATATAAGTTTAGATCTCTTTTGGAATACTTGAGTTTCTTTGTTCTTCTCCTTTATCACACTACCTTTCCCCTCTTTCCCCCCTTTAGGGGATCCGAGGGGATCAGTGATACCAGGGTATTAGATAAGGGAGGAATAAGGTCAAATTTATATTACTGTAATTATATTATATATGTTAGAATAAGGTTTAAGTAAAAAAAAATAAGCTTATTTACTTGGCCCTTATAGTCTCTTGGAGGTAAGGGACCCTGAGCTAGTTTTTTACTAGCCTGAGGGCAGGCGCAGCCGGCCTGAAGGCTAGCTCCGCTAGTTTTTTACAAAATTGAATTTGTAAAAAAGTCAGATTTTTTAAAATCTAGTTCCCTCATATCCCGTAAGGATATAAGGGCAACTGGTCCCGTAAGGGTCCTGGTGCCCGACGGGAACCAGTCCCCGAGCACTAGTCGCTCCAGCTAGATTTTGGAGATAAAAATAAACTAAATTTAAAAGAATTTAAGGAAAGTTATTGTAAACAATATGTGTGTATATATATAATTACTTCAAGTAAAAGGTTTAGGTATTAAATAGAAAATAAAATAAATTAATTAAATGATAATATTATCCTTTAATATATAATTTAAAAGCGAGCATTGCAAAGCCTACATAAAACTATAATTTAGAGAGATATATTTAGCAAGAAATAGCTTGATTTTATCCCAAAAAAAATAAAAAAATAATAAAAAAATAATAAAAAAAAAGTTTTTTCTCTTTTTTTTCATCTTGATTGAGACCTAGAGTCTAGTGTAAAGATCAAGAGAACCAAAAATTCATAGTGATGGATGTAACCATCCACACTATAAATGTGTGTATATATATGGGTGAGTTTGGTGATGGCTCTGATTGAACGCTGTCGAAATGCTTGACACATGCTAATCGAACGTTTAATTTAATAAGGCGTAAGCTTCTATTTTATTAAAAGTGGTGTACAGGTGAGTATAGACCCCGAGCCGGCCTTAAAGAGGGGGAAAAATCCCCCATGACAAAAAAAAAGGGTAATTATGCCGCTTTAAGAGGACATAGGGTGGTCGCCGAGATAGGTTGTTGTTAAGGTTACTGCTTAACAAGCTTAAATTCTCGTAGTCGAAGCTGAAAAGTTGATCGACCACATTGGGGACGAAAAAATCCCAAGGCAAGCGAGTACAGCAGTGAGGAATCTTGGTCAATAGTCAAACGACTGAACTGGCAACTTCGGAGAACGGAGAAGATTTACTGATGAAAAAAAGAAAAAAAGTATGTTCTTACTCTAAATCGGTTTGTCGAATAAAGTTCTAACTGCATATTGATTATGACGATATGCATATTTATGCCTTGACTAATTACGTGCCAGCAGTCGCGGTAATACGTAAGAGGCTAGTGTTATTCATGTTAAATAGGTTTAAAGGGTACGTAGACGGTAGTAAATGTCCTAACAGGATACATCTCTACTAGAGTTTTATGTGAGGAGAGTCGTACTTATGGTGTAGAGATAAAATTTGTTGATACCATAGGGACTGGTATAGGCGAAGGCAACCTCTTATGTAAAAACTGACGTTCAGGGACGAAGGCACAGAGAACGAACAGGATTAGGTACCCCAGTAGTCTTTGCAGAGAATGATGAATGCCATAAATTAGGTAATATTACTTGGTTTATAAATGAAAGTGTAAGCATTTCACCTCAAGAGTAGTGTGGCAACGCAGGAACTGAAATCACTAGACCGTTTCTGACCCCAGCAGTGAAGTATGTTATTTAATTCGGTGATCCACGAAAAACCTTACCACAATTTGAATGTTATTAAAGTTAGTCGTTTAAGCTTCTAATTTTAATAATACAAGTGTTGCACGGCTGTTTTCAGTTAATGTTATGAAACTGCGGTTCCGACCGTGTAATTAACGAATACCCGGGCTTTATTTACAAAAAATTAATAGAGCATTTTCTGCCCCTCTACAATGGTATGAACAAAAGGGAATAAGACAAGTCATCATGGCCTGAATATTGTGGGCTATAGACGTGCCACATATTCCTACACAAAGAGAAGCAAAAATGCGAGTTTAAGCTAATCTCAAAAAATAGGATAGAATTCGGAAATGGATTGCAGTCTGAAATTCGGCTGCATGAATAAGAAATTGCTAGTAATCGTGAATCACCATGTCACGGTGAATATAACTTCGGATTGGTACTAACCACTCGTCGCATGCTGAAAGGAGTTAGCGCAATAAGTTTGCTCTCTTATTATAATTAAGTAAACGATATGGTTTAGATGTTATAGTAGGATTCTTCGTATGCGCGATTCTGATTGGTGTTAAGTCGTAATACGGTTCACACAACACAAGGACCAAATTGGTTATTATATTCTTTAACCCTTCGGTCGAAGGATATAATAATTAAAATCCTACTTTTTTACAGTATATGCAATATATAATTAGAAATATACTATAATTTCTGAACTTAATTCATAAATTAGATAAGTAGAATACCAAATAAGGTATTAGGTATATTCCTGCCTGGTTACACAAGTGAAAACGGTTAAACATTCCCCATCTGTTTATAGACCGTCGGTTAATTATATAATCGCTACAGACTGGATCACTCGTGGGTGGCTGAAATGCTGCTTAATGTACAGTCGAAAAACCCTAATTAATAAAAAAATTACACAAGGCTTTTTTAAATCGTCCTGCTTTACAGGATAGGTTAAATGAAAATTTTTAACTTATTTCCCTTATATCGGAGGAAGGATCGAAATGATAGAGTATCTGGGCACTATACAGTTGGTATTATAGTTATAGTGTGGGGGTTTAGCGTGTAGTGGAAGTTGCACGGGAATCATAAATTTAAACAAAAATTTAAAAGCCTCGAACAAAGGTGTTAATACTTATAGTATTCTATAAGTATCTGGTTCAAGTCCAGAACAGGTATATGACAAATAAAAATTTAATATTTAAAGACGAATTTTACACTTTTTACCTTTCGGGCCAGGCCTAAAGGACCTGGTCCTAGGCCGAAGGGCGCAAGAAATAAAAGTGTTACTTATGCTTATAGTAAGAATCCTTTTTCATATATGCTTCGTTATATGTCTCCTTATGCAATTCGGTTTTATAGTAGTAAAAATACATTACCTCTTAAAGTTTATTTGGATTTAGCGGATGTAAAAACAATATATCGAGAAAACAATAGAAAGTCTGGTATTTATCGTTGGGTTAATTTGATTAACGGATCAACCTATATTGGAAGTGCTGCAGATTTAACTAGAAGATTAAGAGATTATTTATCTCCGGCTCCGCAGCCCAGTACGCCGTAAGCGGACGAAGGGCTAAGTGATTAATGAAAGAATCTCTTAATAATAATAGTATTATATACAGAGCTTTATTAAAGAACGGTTATAGTAATTTTCGTTTAGAGATTTTAGAATATCATCCCCTGCGGGGAAAGAAAAAGATATAATTATTGAAAGAGAAAATTATTATTTCGATGTACTAAAACCAACTTATAATATTTGTCTTGTAGCGGGCTCTAGTTTAGGTCGTGTAACTAAGAACTCTACCCGTTTTAAACTTAAATATGCATGGATGGTTAGATTATTTAAAGAAAATTCTAATTCTTTCGCTAAGCAAATGGTTTTTGGTAAGTTTGTTTTAAACTGATTAGAAAAAAAAGTAAAAAAATTAGAATTAACTACAAATAAACTTCAACGTATGTTTGATAAGATTACTGAAAATAAAACTCCATTAGTAAGATCATATGTAACTCGTATGAAAATGATCTCATCTTCTCCTACTGCTGCTACTATATTAGTAACAGATTTAAATAATGGAGTTACAACTTCTTACCCTTCTGCCAGAAATGCGGCTTTAGCGTTAAATTGTAGTAATTCCACTATTATGAATAAATTAAAAGGAAAAAATAGTAAAATTTATTGCCCTCCGGGCACGAAAAGTAGATATTTAATAAAAGGTAAGTAATATCTCAGTAGTGGAAGTTGCACGGGAATCATAAATTTAAACAAAAATTTAAAAAGGAAAGTTCCTTTATTGGTAAGAAGGGCTGAGCTGTAAACTCAGTAGCTATAGGCTTTTAAGAGTTCGAATCTCTTGTTTCCTAAACTTTACATGATCTAATTTTTATAATTTATTGCAGGTATCCTTAATATTACCTACCTTTATGTGATAATAGGCTAAAGCACCTTTGTCCTCCCCTTTTTATTACGCTTCCCCCCCCTCCCCCCCTCATATCCCTTCTGTGCCGAAGGCAAAGCTTGCGGCGGAGGGATATGATGGATATGAGGGATACAGGGGATAAGTGATATAAGGAAGATAAAAGAGTGAATCGTGCCCTTATATCTTTAGGAATAAAGGGCAATAAATTATAAGTCTCTATAGCTCAATGGTAGAGCGTGATACTGTTAATATCGTGATAGATGTTCGATTCATCTTAGGGGCTAATGGTTATTTTTTTGTGTATTTATATTAAGTAAAATATAAATATTAATATAGGTTAAAAATAAACACAGGTTGTTGCGTATGATCGGGCTCCGACCAATTCCTCCCCCTTTATTCCTCATACTCATCACTAGTGATAAAAAGATAAAGAAATAAAGGGGAGGATTAAATGCTATCTTCTTTATAATTTAGCCTCCCTTGATATCACTTCCCCTCCCCGCAAGCTTGCGGGGAGGGAAGATAAATGGGTTAAATTACGTGTATTTTGTGTTGTGTTGTGTTGTGTTGTGTTGTGTTGTGTAGTGTAGTGTAGTGTATTATCTTTAGATAAAGCTAAAATAGTATACTCCTAACATTAATGATCCCTATTCCTCTTTGATCTCACTATATGATAAATGGGGGGGAAGAAGGATGTGGTGGCTGAGAATTAGCCTTCGCCTAAGTTTCAAAAAAAAAAAAATAAATAAAGTGTAGCTCGGGAAGAAATAGTTTTTTTTTTAGAATTCTGCCTCAAATAATTTAGATTGTTTCTGGCACAAGGAGGGATATTAGTATAATGGGAATGCAGATGACTTTTAATCATTTTGATATAAGTTCGAATCTTATATATCCTATATAAATGAGCGGCCATAGGTTAATGGTAGACTTATCGACTTCCAATCGAAAGATGTCGATTCGAATTCGACTGGCCGCATTAGTATTATTATATATTAAATATAAAGTTCTTTTATTTTATTCTGGTGCTTCTATTAGTCTTCTGATATCACAATCCCTCTTCTCCCTTCGGGATCCGGGGGGGATATTTAGGAAAGGATAAGGTAAGAAGAAAAGGATTATAACTTAATAACTAGTTTATTGTGCCCTTATAGGGATAAGGGCACAAAAAACAAGTTTGCCCTAATTAGTCCCTTATCTCGAAGATGTTATGAAACTGGTTCCTCATATCCCGGATATCACTAGTGATATCCGGGATATGAGGGATAAAAAGAACTAGTAACTTAATAGGTAAAGGATTTTTCTGTCACAAAAATAGATATCGGTTCGAATCCGATCTAGTTCGAAAATATATGGAATATGAATTTTATTATGTCCGTGAATTTATTAAGTTGGGGTCTCAGTGGTGGTATAAAACCCATACATTGACCACGGCCCCAATAATAAAAATTTTAAAGAAGTAATAGTGATATACTTAAGCGCGTGAATGTATTAAGTTGGGGTCTCAGTAATGGCATAATAAAACCCATGGGCTGACCACGCGCCCCCAAAAGAAATATTGGTTAAATTTTAATTATGGTTAGATATTGATGAAGATGTAATAGCCCACTACCCAGTGCCTAGTTAACAGCTAAAGATACTCTCTCGCCATAGTTAAACATGTTGAAGAAAAAACCAAAACCCGAAAGGGATCACAGAGTTGAGGTATACATACCTAAAGGAATTGGTCCTGAGGCACCTTCGTGTCTAAATTCTGTAAGAGCTATAAGCGTTCGAATCGTGAGGGCTCACCAGATAATGATGATTTAGATAGAAAATGATAATATAGATAACCTTTTGGTATTAAATAAAATGATTACATAGATTGCCTTTGGCATAAAGAATTAAAAAGTTCACCTCAGCGCTCATTAAATTAGAAAATTAGCTCAAGCTGCTCAAGCCAGTTGGTCAGCAATAGCCATACTAACTCTCTCTTTGCGATTAAACATGTCTAATAAACATAAACCCATTACATGGGATCACAGAATTGAGGTCTGGAGACCTAAAGGAAAATGGTTCCTGAGGCACCTTCGTGTCTAAATTCTGTAAGGGCTAGAAGCGTTCGAATCGTGAGGGCTCACCAGGAAAAGTTTCCATAGGTAAGGTAAGGTATTTGCTAAATATTGTGTTAATTACACCTGGGTGTTCGAATCACCTCTTTTCCGTAACTTAAATATACTTTCCTACTTACCTTGGATTATGAATTATATCCAAGATATTGCCTTTATAACCTACCTATTTAGTAAATAAAGGGATAAAGGGCTCAAAAAGTGAGGAATAAAGAGTATAGTTTAATGGTAAAATAGGGAGCTTCAACCTCCAAATTCTCAGTTCAAGTCTGAGTACTCTTGTAATATTATTTCCCCTCCCCGCAAATTTGCGGGGAGGGGAAATAAAACGGATTAGGGCCGGGTTGGTAAGGCGTCTCATTTGGGTTGAGAAGTAGTTATGTTCGAATCATAATAATCCGAAATAAAACCTTTTTTATTTTTTTACTACTACTCTCCCCTGCTACCTTGTTTCTTATCCCTTTATCCCTCATGTCTCGGATATCATTAGTGATAAAGGGATAAAGGGATACCGAAAAAAACTAGTGCATTCTCTGGGATCAAGTGCGTAAAAGGTTTAATTTTTTTTTTATTGCAAAATGGTCCGTTTATCATTTGTTTCCATTGCCTTTATCATGTAGTGATAAAGGCGAAGAGGAATAGATAAAGGCACTAAATAAGCCCTTTGGTATTAATCTTAACAGAGGGGCTAAATTAATTTAAGAGAATTGATCGAGTGGTTTAAGATGGTAAGCTTGAGTCTTATTTGGTCAGAAATGATCACATCCGTTCGAATCGGATATTCTCTGTATTCTATTTACATAATACTTATATCTTATTTAATTCTAAAATAATGTTTTTTATATATCTACGGTTTAATTCTAATTAAACTAATCTTATTTAATCTTTTAGGTTGCTTATTCCCTGATATCATGTAGTTTTACCTTCAGCATCAAAGGCAAAGGAAGACTGCCTATAGAGTAATCTATGCTTTTTTAAGAGTATAGAACTTCTTTTGCCTTAATACCTTTCATATCCTTGATATCACTACATGATAAAAAGATAGAGGGATAAAGGGTACGAAAAGAATGGAAAAATAGGGAGCTTCAACCTCCAAATTCTCAGTTCAAATCTGAGTAAATTAGTTTAATTTCCTTTACGAAGGTGAATTTTTAATATTAATCCAAAAATGAATAATTTATTTCTTACATATGAGACTTATACAAATGGTTATAGAACAGACATTCTAGATATTATCTCTCTTTTGGCAATTTTGTGCGGTATATTAGTTATTATTAGCAAAAATCCTATAAAAACATGTTCTTTGGGATAAACTGCCAAACTCCGGGGAAGCCTTAAAGCTTTTGATACTAAGCTGTAGTCGAAAGGCTATGAGTGGATGGATTAATCACCCATGTATAGTAATAAGTCAAAAGATGATCTTTTCTATAATACTAGTAAAGGATAAATAGGTAATCGCGGATCTAAATCAGTATTATTGAAGAATAGTGCTGTAAAAGAGCAACGAGTAGACGGTAGTTGGTGTATTAATAATTTAATGCATTTAAGGTGTACTCTGCAGATAAAAAAATGCATTAAAATGTGCGAATATAAGAACTGTAAGTAAGCTTTACAGACTTAGTTACAAACTAAACTTAATATCTGTACCCTCTGATCAAACGAAAATTATACTTTGTGCATCTCTCCCCTGCTACGCCGGATTAAATAGAAAAAAGGGGTTTTCTATCAAATCTTTGAAGGATCTCTTTATAAGATCACAACACACAAAATCTTTAAGTAACCTAGATACACCTTTAAAGTTAAACCCCTTATTTATAACGGGGTTTACTGATGGGGAAGGTTCATTCTCAATAAGTATTAGAGATTTAGATAAGGATACTAAAAAAGGAAGAGTACTCTATGTATTTTCAATAGGATTACATAAGAAAGACGAAGGTATATTGAAAAGTATTCAATACACCCTGGGAATAGGTAAAATCTATGGCAAAGGAAAAGAAGGAGTACAATTCCGTGTGGAATCTAAAAAAGAGTTATTAATTTTAATAGAACATTTTGATAAGTATCCGTTAATAACTAAGAAAGGTAAAGACTTTATGTGTTTTAAAAAAGCTATTTTTTTAATAAAAAACAAAGAACATTTAACAGAGGAAGGTTTATTAAAGTTAGTATCTCTAAAAGCTTTAATGGGTAAAGGTCTTACTAATGAATTAAAACCAGCCTTTCCTTATCTTGTTTCAGAAAATGAATTAGGAATATCCGATTTAACTTTATCTCAAGATTTAATAATAGATCCCAATTGATTAGCTGGGTTTATATCAGCGGAAGGTTGTTTTATCATCAGTATTTTTAAATCTACATCTGTAAAAACAGGATTCCAAGTACAGTTAAGATTTGTACTAAGTCAACACATAAGAGACAAAGAATTATTTGAATATTTTGTAAAATATTTAGGGTTTGGTCGTATAGCTGTAAATAGAGAAGCAGTAGAATTTATAGTTAATAAATTCTCGGATTTAAAAGATAAATTATTACCTATATTACATTTACAACATCCCATAGTAGGTTATAAATATTTAGATTACTTATATTTTATGGAGGCTGTAGAAATGATGGAAAAAAAATCCCATTTAACAGATGAGGGATTAAATAAATTCCGTGAAATACAAAGATTAATGAATAGTGGAAGGGAAAACACACCTTCAGAAGATACCGATTCAGGTATATTAGATTAAACTATGTGTATTTTTGTATAAGTGAAGGGAATACAAGAGGGATGCTTTGCAGTCAGTAAAAGTGAAATGAAAGTTTGAATAGGTTTTTTTTATTGTGATCGTATCAGTTTTATTTTTAATAGGTTTATTTGCAAGTATATCTTGTTATTTAATAATGTTAGGTTTAAGCTTTATAGGTTTATCTTATTTAATAGTAGTGCGCCGTGCAGTGGCTTAGTTCATGGGATCGCCGGATCCTAAATATTGATGTCAAATATTTCCAGCAACAACGTCAACCCCGAGAGAAAGTTTCTGGGCCAACATAGCATCGTTGTAAAGCCTAGACAAGTCGACGCCAGTGTAGACTAATTGCTGGGCAAGCTGAGATATCTATGGTTAAGGCTATACTGCCTCAAGAATACCCGCAAGGTCCCTTAAAAATAGGGGGAGTACACGACTGGTTACAGGTACTCGTAAGATTAAAGGAGGTTGATACTATGTCTCTTTTAGATATCATCTTACACCAGGTTAAATATAATAACGCTCAAAGTGAGGGAAAGTTCAACCTAAGGATATCCATAAGGACTACAGTACATATCACGGGACGACCTAAGGAAGGAAACGACTAAGGTTGCAGAGGAATCGTAGTACCCGACCATATTGGATACAGTCACGGTAATTCGTGAGCAAGGGGAAGGGTTCCAGTCAATTAAGTTCAAAGGAACTGATATACGACGGTGTCGTTTGGATTACACGTTTTTAAATATAAATTGATCATTCCTTTAGTCGCAGTGAAGGAAAAAGACTTTGGTCAAATAGTGAGGATCTAGACGTTGGCGGCGGAGTTGAAACTAGGTCCAATATAACGTAAGTGACGTCGAGTTCAATATATATTTCTAAATTGCGGTAATAGCCAATGTCAGGTGGATAATAACATTTCGATTGATGGAGAGCCGTATGATGGGAAACTATCACGTACGGTTCGGGAAACGGGGACGGTCTGGTAAAAGGACCGGATGCTCGAGTTCATTATATAGGAGCGGTATCTATATTATTTTTATTTATTTTAATGTTAATTAATATTAGAATAAGTGAATTACAAAGTAATACTAGTAATAGTATACCTTTAGCTATTGCTATAGCAATATCTTTTAATTACCCATTATTCCAACTATTACCTTATAATATTGCTATGTTAAATAACTATTATAACTTAAATAATATTTTATATAATATTTCAACTCCAGCTTTAAATCAAGATAACCAAGCTTACTTAAATACTTATAATAATGACATATTTTTTGTAACTAGTCAAATGTGAGATGGTAATTTAATAGAAAATAGTCATATAACTAGTATAGGTAATGTGATGTACACAAACTATAATATGTGACTTATTATAGCTAGTTTTATATTATTATTAGCAATGGTAGGTGCTATAGTAATAACAATAAAACAAAAAAATTAAGGTTTACCTTACTTCCCCCCATATTTTAATCATCTTACGGTCTATTTTAGCCCTGCGCACCCCTTGAGTAGCTATGCAACCAAGGGGTGCGCGCAGGGCGGCTTTATAAATCTTCGATTTATGTCAGCCGTATATAAATAAAAATATGGGGGGGGGGACCAAAGAAATTAGCTCAATGGTAGAGCAACCGTTTTACACACGGAAGGTTGGGTGTTCGAATCACCTATTTCTTAAAAGAAGGCACTAGTCCCTTATCTCGAATAAATAATGATACTGGTTCCCTTTATCCTGTAGGGATAAAGGGAACTATATTAAAAAAATCTTATTTTTTACAAATTGAGTTTTGTAAAAAACTAGCGGAGCTGGCCTTCAGGGCGGCTCCGCTAGCCTGAAGGCTAATTAAAAAAATTAAATTTCCTTTTTTTCGGTGTCCATTATCTCTTCGAGATAATGGGATAACAACAAGTTTGAAAAAACTAGCGGAATTAGCGGGGACTTGTCCGCGCCTCTTCCCTGCGTAGCAGGGGGGGAACTGAGGGCAAGGCTCGATTAAACCAAAATCTTTTTTTTTCTTTTTTGTCCCTATACCCCTCCGAGGGATCAAGGGGGGAAGAGGTGCCAACTTTAAAAAATATTATTACTACAATTATATATTTAGGTATGTTTTTAATTTATTAAGATGTAGATAGGCAATGACTCAATTAGTTAGAAGTAATTTTCAAAATCATCCCTTTCATTTAGTATCACCTTCACCTTGACCATTTTACACTAGTATAAGTTTATTTAGCTTAGCTGCAAGTGGAGCATTATCTATGCATAGTTTTAGTAATGCATACAATGTGTTTTTCCTAGCCTTATTAATGGTAGTTTCTTCAATGTCTTTCTGATTCAGAGATATTATTTCTGAGGGTAAAGTCAAAACAATAGAATTATTGAATTTTTTTCACAATGCGTACTTAAAAATAGCTAAAGTTGTTTCTATAGAAGATGTTCAAGAAGCTTTAAAAAAATACAACTCTTCTTTTTTATTAAATAAGAATGAGGTATATAAAAATAAAAATAATTTAGGTTATTATTTAGCTGGTCTTTTAGAGGGAGATGGTAGCATATCTATACCTGCTTTAGGTAACACTACTTTAAACAGAATTCTTAACCCTAGAATAGTTTTTACTACTCATGTAGACAATTTAGGTATGTATGCTTATATTCAATCAGAATTAGGTAATATAGGACGTTTTCAAGTTACAGGTAATATACTTCGTTATATTATTGGAGATAAAAACGGAATTCTTATTTTTATCGATTTAATACATGGTAAACTTCGTACACCTAAAAATAAAAGATTTAATGCTTTAATCCAAAATTTTAATTTAAAATATTCTTTAGACATATCTGAAAGCAAATTAGATTTATCATCTTTTGGAGATAATAGTTGATTAGCTGGTTTTAGTGAAGCAGATGGGCATTTTGGTATTAAATATTTAGATAGTAAACCTAAATCTGATAATATGAAAAGATCACGAAGTGAAAATATAAGTTTAAAATTTAGATTGGATCAACGTGCCTACGATAAACCAACATCTTCTTCTATGTTACCTTTTATGGAAAAACTCGGGTCTTTTCTAAATTGTAATGTAAAAATGTATAATAGTAATAAAACATGTACAGAAACTTTATCTTTATCAGTTTCATCTATAGATAATCTCAAAATTCTTATTGAATATTTTGAGATACATCCTTTAATAGGGGAGAAATACGATAAATATTCTAAATGAAGACTAGTTTATTATATGATAATATCTAAAGAACATTTAACAAATGAAGGAAGATTAAAAATTAAATCTTTAATAGGTAAGTCTTAATTAGACACGCAAAAAAAAATTCAATTCTATTCTATATAAAGTGCTCTCGTCAAATTTAACTATATGCTGGAAACCCCTAAAGCCTTAAGTACTTAAATATTTTTATTTAAGTGATAATCTTAATGGATGAAACAATGGACAATCAGCAGGAAACCAAAGGACTTATAATTATCCTTGTAGGGTCCTCAGAGACTATACGTTAAAACCCTATGCGTTATATATTTAAACCCATAGATTAAGATATAGTCCAGTTAATACAGAAATGTATTATTCATTGACTTTTTTAGGTAATCACACGAAAAAGACAAAGGATAATATATTAAGGCTTGTATGTAACTATAAAGCTCCTTTATTTAATAATAGCTTCTCATACCTGAATAAAGGTTCAAGGTATGTACGAAGATATTCTTCAGTCTCACATAGTAATATGTTGGGTTATTATTTAGCAGGATTAATCGAAGGTGATGGTTCTATCATTCTTAGAAAAGGAGATAGAGAAAAAACTTCACCTAAGATTGTATTTACTTTTGGTATTAAGGAATTAACAATGTATGAAAAACTAAAAAAAATTCTGGATACCGGATCTATATATGTAGAGAAAAAAGGAGTGTGTAGATATAGTATTACTAACGCGGAGGCAGTTATTAATATAATTAACTTGGTGAACGGTAAATTTCGTACGCCTAAAATAACTGCTTTATATAATGCGATAGATAATCTTAATAAGTGGAGAAACGCTAACTTATTAAAATTACCTTTAGATAATAGTAATTTAGAATCTAATGCATGATTAGCAGGATTTATAGATACAGATGGTCATTTTTCTATAAAGTTAACAGGAAATTTTGCCTCTAGCGATTCAAATGTCAGGGGTAGAGTAAAATGTGTTTTCACTATAACTCAGAGTGAATTAAACAGAGTAACCTTAGAGTCTAATGTACCTTTTATGACTAAACTAGCCGAATTTTTCCAAGTTAATTTGAATTATAAGACTGAAAACTCTCCTGTTTTTAAAGAGCCCGCTAAAAAGGTAATATTCTACGCTCAATCTGATCGAAAACATTTTATTATAACTACATATCTTGCTAAATTTCCATTGATGACTAGCAAGCACCTAAACTATTTATCTTTTTTTAAAGGGTTAAATTATTTAGGTAAAAGATTAAATAAGGAGGAAATACTTGAAGTACAAGCTCTTAAAAATTCTATGAATAATAAACGAACAGAATTTAATTGAGATCATCTTAATAATTTTTATGTTTAACTTATATTTGTAGACTTATCCTTAGGGGATAAGCGAAGCTCTCCTTTTTAGAGTAACGCTCCCGTCATGATATTTTCTAGGTTGATTCCTGGTTCTTGTATTATATAACAACTAAAAGTACTGGTTTATATAATGTTAATATAATTATTTCTAAATTTTTTAAAGTAAGAATCAATAAAAGTCATACCTATAGACTTTTTTAGGTAACCACACTCTCGCAGTCCAAAAAGGATTAAATTTAGGTGTTATTGTGCGCCATTGAAGTTGGTGTGGGTATGGATCAACCTTATGATCTGAGCATTATTCCAACATGTTCCCGGCAACAAGGTTAGGTAAAGGAGAAAATCCCGAGCTGAACATAGCATCCTTGATAAAGGCAGTGAAAAATAGAACTACCCAAAAGATAAACTGCCAAGCCGAGACCTCTATGAGTAAAGATATACTTCTTGAACTCCATCTACTAGGCGCCTCATTCCTAAGGGCTTCGATTCGGGTAGGACAGGTCGAATGAAGTGAATTAGTGTTCAAAATAACGACATTAATTTGGAATCACATCAGCCAGGATAGAATATCTATTCATAATGTAGAGAGTGGAGGCTCTAAGGGGGTCGTAAAACCCACAACAAAAACTATGGGATTGCCTAACGTCCCGCGGGACCATGGTAACAGAGGAATCGTAATACCATCGAATCAATGACCGATGGGAAGGATTCCAGTTTACGGACTTCGTAAAATATCTATGACGGCTGGAAGTTCCAGTACAGTTTCGACTGACGCCATAACCAGGTTACGAAAAATTGCAGAATTATGTAAAGAAAATCCGAATTTCATAGTTACGGATAAACTATACAAACTTTTATACGACAGAAACCTATACCAGGCTGCATATAACAAACTGAAAAGCAATCCCGGTAACATGACTCCGGGTATGACACCTACAACCCTTGACGGAATGTCATTGGAGGTTGTAGACGGAATAATAAACAGTATCAAATCCGAAACATTCGACTTCCAACCCGGTAGAAGAGTTAATATCCCAAAACCCAATGGAAAAACTCGGCCCTTAACTATTGCTCCACCAAGAGACAAATTAGTTCAGGAATGTATTAGAATGATACTAGAAGCTATTTACGAAAATAGCTTCTCGGAGTACAGCCACGGATTCAGACCCAACAAAGGATGTCACTCGGCCCTGAAGATGCTAAATCAAAAATTAAGAGTCTCTAACTGATTTATTGAAGGGGAGATTAGCAATTGTTTCCCATCCATCAATCATAATATTATGATCGAAATACTGGAAGAAAGAATTAAAGATAGAAGATTTATAAATTTGATACGTAAAGCCTTGAAAGCAGGGTATTTCGAATTTAGACAAATATCTATCTCAGTAGCGGGGACTCCCCAGGGGTCAATTATAAGCCCAATACTGGCTAATATCTTCCTTGACAAATTTGACAAGTTCATTGAAGAGTTAAAAGCCAACTTCGACATTGGTTCAAAGGCCAGCATCAACCCAGCTTGAAAAAAATTGGAAAACGCTAACTGAAGAGCCAAAACAATCGAAGAGAAGATTCGAATTCGTAAAGAAATGATACAAGTAAAATCTAAATTAGCGATAGACCCTTCGTTCAATAAACTATCATATATCAGATACGCAGATGACTGAATTGTTGGAGTTAGAGGATCCGCGGAAGAATGCCGCCAAATTCTCGAAAAAATAGACGTATTCTTAAGAGATGTCCTTAAACTAGAACTATCGAAAGAAAAAACCAAAATAACAAACGTGAACAAGGATTTAGCCAGATTTCTATCTGTTGATATAAGAAAGTTCCAACACGACATATTCAGAAAGGTTAAGGGTAGAAATACGAGAGTAGCAGATGCGCTTAGATTCACGGCCCCTCTTGAAAGAATAACCGCAAAGCTAAAAGCTAACGGATTTTTAAAAGAGAACAGACCGGCCCCAAGATTTATCTGAATGAAGAATGAGAAGGACGAAATTATACTACTATACAACTCAGTATACAGAGGTATTATGAACTATTACCGTTTCGTGCACAATTACAATGAACTATCATCCTGAGTCCACTATATACTAAAAGCATCTTGCGCCAAACTACTAGCCGCAAAATTTACCATGAAATCTCAAGCCAAGGTGTTCGAAAAATATGGTAAAGATCTAAAAGGAGATAGCAAGCACGGATTCGTGAAAGCGAGCTACGGTATAAAGCCCTCCGCATTCAACGTGAATACAAATGACATCCTACTTAGAGTAAACGCACAAGGTATATCAAAAGCTTCCTTGGAAAACTTGGTATGCTCTGTCTGTGAATCTGAATATAGAGTGGAGATGCACCACGTGAAAATGATGAAGGACCTAAACCCAAAAGCCCGTTTTATAGATAGATTGATGGCCAGAAAAAATCGTAAGCAGATCGCGTTGTGTAGAAACTGTCATATGGAACACCACAAAAATAAGGACAATTAATCACATAATGAAAGCAATTTAGAGCCGCAAATGGAGAGCCGTATGATGGGAAACTATCACGTACGGTTCGGGAAAGGGGTAGTACGCTATTATGAAATAAAAACTCGGAGGGGCGTATTATTCTAGTTCATTTATTTATAGTAAGTGAAGCTTTATTCTTCTTAGCTATATTCTGAGCATTCTTTCACAGCGCCTTAACACCTACTGTGGAATTAGGAGCTCAATGACCTCCTCTAGGAATAGAACCTGTTAATCCTTTCGAACTTCCTTTATTAAATACAGTATGTTTTAATACTATTGATATTATATATATCATTATTGCTGTGTGAGTGCAAATCTCACTCTATACATTTATTATTCACAACAATTTTAACTCTTATTTTATATTATCTAACTACCCTCATTTTATAGATAGATTAAGTCCTAAGCCTAAAAGATATTTTAGCCTTTCGCCCAGGCCTAGCGCCTGTGCTAGGCCGAAGGGTACAAGTAATAATCAAGATGTCGAATTCTATAAATGATTTTCGGGGTTTACTGACGCAGAAGGATCATTTATGATAACTCCTGCGAAGCAGGCTAAAGGATTTAGTTTTAGATTTTCTATAGGTTTACATATAGATGATTTAAATGTATTAAACTATATTAAAGATAAGTTAGGCTTCGGAAAAGTATATTCTAGCAATAATACTTGTTATTTTAATGTTACAAAAAAAGAGGATATTTTAAAACTAATTAATATATTTGACGCTTATTTGCTTAATTCTACTAAAAGATTTAATTTTTTAGATTTAAAAAAAGCCTATTATTTGTATTACGATAGAGATTTGTTAACTCCTGAGCTAACAAATCAAATATTAGATATAAAAAATAATATGAACAATTTGCGAGAAAATTTACATAATTTACAGGAATTTAATATATCTAAAGAATGATTATTAGGGTTTATTGAAGGAGACGGCTCTTTTAGTCTTAGTAGAAATACTATGGAGCCAGTATTTTCAATAAAACTTTCAGAAACGGAATTATCTCTTTTGTATGCAATAAAAGAATATCTAATAAATAACCTAAGTTTAGATATATATTCAGTAAATAAATTAGAAGGTTCTTCTGTAATATCCTGCTTCGCAGGAAAAGGTAAAGCTGTAAATAATAGTAAACCTCTTGCTACATTAACAATAAAAAATCTACATTTTAATAATAATGTATTTATACCTTTTTTGGATGAAAGTCAATTCATATCTAAAAAAGGCTTAGACTTTAAAGATTTTAAACTTATTTGTCTTATTATTTATATAGGTGGCTATAGAATAGAAAGAATTAAAAATTTATTAATAAAATTGTCTATGACTATGAATAACTCTAGACTATCAAATTATATAGGAGAAAAGGTAAGCATAAGCCCTACTGATCTCAAAGATATATTAGCTAGTGAAGAAACTATTCAACATCTTAGCGATGGACGAGAGTTAGACATTAAGACAAAAAAATTAATACATAGAAGATCAAGTAGTAGTGTATTTGAAATTTTTAAACCTTCAGGGGAAATATTAATAAAACGAAATTTAGCGGATTCCGCTAAAGAAATAGGTGTAGGATTTAATACTTTAAAAAGACAATTAGATAATTCATTATCTGAAGTAGAGTACAAAGGATATAAAATAAAAAGAATAGGAGTTTTTAAAAAGAAAGTGTAATAACGTAAGTAAAAGGAAGATTACAATCAAATTTGCTTAGAAATGTATAGAAAAATTAGGTGAAAACGGTCAACGGTATCCTAACCATAGACCGTCGGCAGTTGTAAATGTCGCTACAGACTGGTTCACCGGGGTTAGGCTGAAATGTCTGTCCAAATGTACAGTCGAACTTTATAACAAGTACAATATTGTAATAAGAAAAGGATTACTTCATTCCATGTACGGGAAGTACTCTATTGTATTAATAGAGATTATAATCTTATGTTAGTGGGGCAATTTTGCTTTACTAATTCGTTAATTAAAGTTGATTATTATTATCAAGTGGAGCTACAGTTACTTATGCTCACCATTCTTTAATACAAGGTAAAAGAAGTGGTGCCTTATACGGTTCTATAGCTACAGTTTTATTAGCTGTAATTTTCACAGGCTTAAATATTATTACTATACTTTTTTTTCATGTTGGCTTTACAAAGCAAGCCTTAAATAATAATTACATACCGAGCATGAAGTTAGTTGAACGTACCTGTTCAGGATACTGTTATAGTTTAAAAACTGCTTTTTATACTACGAAATGTGCGTTTAGCACCAAAAGATTCTACACTAATATAGTAGATATAAAAGAACCGAATCTTTATCTTTCCCCTTACTGGGTTACGGGATTTGTAGATGCAGAAGGTACATTTTCTCTGAAAGTTTCTAAAAGTAGTGCTACTCGTTCCGGTTGAAATGTGACACCTGAATTTCAAATTACATTACATAGCAGAGATTTACTTTTATTAAGAAAAATACATTCCTTTTTCGGTATAGGTAGAGTTAACGAACGTGGAGATAGAAATGAAGCATCTTATAGCGTTCAGTCTGCACGTGCTATAGCTAATGTAATTATACCTCATTTTGATAAATATCCTTTAATAACTCAAAAAAGAGCTGATTACCTTTTGTTTAAACAAGGTATAGATTTATTATTAAATAGTCAAGCACGTCATAGTATTGAAGGGATGGAGAAAATTATAAGTCTTAAAGGATCCTTGAATTTAGGTTTATCTCCTACATTAAAAATTAACTTTCCTACCGTTAAACCTTTTTTTCGTCCAGAAGTAAGTGGTTTAAGTATTCAGAATCCTAATTGATTAACGGGTTTTGTAGATGGAGAGGGTTGTTTTTATGTTAAATCACTTAAGAATAACAAATATTCAACAGGCTTTAGTGTTAACCTAGTTTTCTCAATAGCTCAACATGTAAGGGATGAGGCTTTATTAACTACATTTATAGATTACCTAGGTTGTGGTAGAATAGAGAAAGCTTCAACCAGACCTGGCGAAGTAAATTTTGTTGTAAGTAAATTTAGTGATATTAAGGAAAAGATAATTCCTTTTTTTCAAAGTTATCATTTACAAGGGATAAAATGTATGGATAATTTAGATTTTGTTAAGGTAGCTAATATAATAGAAACTAAAGGTCATTTAACTCCTGAAGGTATTAATAAGATAAATTCTTTAAAATCCGGAATGAATAGTGGAAGAGTAATTAATTATGAAAAGGCGCTAGATTAAGCCAGCCAACCCTTCGGTCTAAACCCAGAGTTCAGGTACCTGGACTCTGGGTAGAAAGGTGAAAAAAAAAAGTATATAAGGAAGGCCTTTACTTATAGTTATGTTTATATTAAATAGAAAATATTTTTATGCATAATTTAGGTTTATAAACAAAGTCAATTGCATAAAAACCTTGTTTGTAATATTTACATTTTAGCTTAAACTGTGTTTAAGACACTTTTTATTTTAAGTGTAAATTAATCTAATTCAAGACGATATGCAGCCAAGTCTTATTAAATATTACAGATAATCTTTAATAGAAAGGTTCAACGACTAACTTAAATAGAATAATCTAATTTACTATAGAAAAAATGAAATCATAGGGGTCATATTGACCTGACATTTAATCTATATTATCTTTTTTTTTTCTATTATTCAAAAACTTTGATGTATAGATAACATATTATTATACATATTACATAGTCTGAACAAGAGTGTAAATTATTGAAGTAGGTAAGAAGCCTACGATAACATAAATTGTCCAAGGATTAGAATATAGTGTTTCATCATTTACAATTAGTGATGGAGCTTTTGGTGCATGTTTCTTCTTTGCTACCGGTTTCCATGGCTTAGTTATGCTAAAATTTAATTATGATACTACTCAACCAAAATACACATTTAAACCAATAAAAATTTTAAGTGTTATAAATAAAAGATTTTATTCAACCTCTCGGCCCAGGCCTATGGACCTGGTCCTAGGCCGAAGGGCAGTAAAAGTAAAAGATATAGAGCTTTGTCCTAACTGAGTAACAGGATTTGCCGATGCTGAATCTAGTTTTAGTTTAAAAGTCTCTAAGAAAAGTACAGCTAAATCCGGTTGAAGTATAATTCCTGAATTTAGAATAGAATTACACAGCAGGGATATAATTTTATTAAGAAAAATAAAAAATTATTTCGATATAGGTATAATTAGTGAACGTTTAGATAGAAATATTATAGTTTATAGTGTTCAATCTATTAGAGATATTTTAAATGTAATTATACCTCATTTCGAGAAATACCCATTAATAACTCAAAAAAGAGCTGACTATCTTTTATTTAAACAAGCTATTAATTTATTAGATTCAAAGGTACAATCTGATATTGAAGGAATTTATAAAATAATGGCAATAAAAGCATCCATGAATACAGGTTTATCTGATAAATTAAAAATTAGTTTTCCTACTGTATACCCAGTATGTCGTCCTTTAATTAATTTTGAGGGTGATTTTCATCCTAATTGATTGACAGGTTTTACAGATGGAGAAGGTTGTTTTTACGTTAACACTAAAAAAGCTAAAACCTTAACAGGTTATCAAATTATTATGACTTTCTCAATTTCTCAACATGTAAGAGATGAAAGGTTAATAACTAAAATTATGGATTATTTAGAATGCGGTAGTATTGAAAAAGTTTCAGCCAGACCTACTTATGTTACGATGGTTGTATACAAATTTACTAGCATTAAAGATAAAATAATACCTTTTTTTTGTAGATACCCTTTACAAGGTGTAAAATCTATGGATTTCAAGGATTTTTGTAAAATATCTAATATAATGATAACTAAAGAACATTTAACTTTAGAAGGTGTAAAAAAAATAAAATCTTTAAAATCTGGAATGAATAGTAGTAGAATTTTATAAAAATACGCGTGTAGGCCCTGTTTTATTATACATAGTAATATATATATATATATATACTATTTTAAATTTAACAGCAAATAAAGTTAATTGCATGAAGATCTATAATCATAGAAAATATGCAGCCAACTAGATATTATATATTATAGATAATTGTAATATCTAAAGGTTCAACGATTAATTTTACAGTATTATACTGTAATACAAATTTTACTGAGCAATATATTGTATATTGTTTAGATGATATAATCTGAACAATAGTGTGAACTATTGAAACATAGGAATTTTTCCTATATAACAAAATATACTTAATAATTCTTGCGTTTATTGTTAGACAATGTCAAATTCCAGCTTCGCTGGGGTTAATGAGTGTAGCCCTGATCATATATATATATATTATACATAAAACTAAAACTATAAACTGTAATAATTTAGTAGCAGCATATAATAATTTGTTGCCTTCCGGGCACGATAAAAATTTATTAGTTACTCGTCCTGTTAATTCTAAAGATAAGTCTTTATCTGAGGTAGAAAATGTTTATTCTTTAGATAAAGAGTTTTTAGAATGATTAGTAGGATTCTCGGATGGAGAGGCTAATTTCAATATTAAAATAACTGATTTAAAAGATAATACCTTTAAAAATGTTCAATTTACATTTCAAATAGGTCTTCATAAAGATGATATAAAGGTGTTAGAATATATAATGAATATTCTAAAATGTGGGCATATTTCTAAATCTAAAGATAGAGTAAATTTTTTTGTTAATGATTTAAATTCATTGTTATATATTATAATACCCATATTTGATTATGTTAATCTTAATAGTTCAAAATACCATCATTTTGAATTATTTAAAAAAGCAGTAATGTTAACTAAAAATAAAGACCATTTATCTCCTAAAGGTAAATTAGATATAATAAGATACCAAAGAGAAATGCAAAATATGTCTGGTAAATGAATACCAGGCTCTATTAATAATAGAATAAAAATAACCAAATTTTGATTAGCTGGGTTTATAGACGCTGAAGGTAGTTTTTCAACTAATAAATATGTACCTAGATTTAAGTTGGAAAATCATATTAAGGAACTAGAGTTATATAATAAATTAAGAGAATTCTTTAATGCAGGTAATGTTATATTAACTACGCCTAGAGTAGATAGAGTTAATAGTAATCCTACTATAGTGTTAGAAATTAATAAGATTAGAGAAATACGAGATAATTTAATACCACTGTTGTATAATAATGAAAATATGTTATTAAAAACTTTAAAAGCTGAAGATTTTTCATTATGATTAAAGCTGGTGGATATGTATTATAAAGGTTATCATACTTTATCTGAAGGAAAATATATATTTGATGCAATTAAATTATATATTAATAAATATAGATTGACAACTAATATAAATTTACTTAAAGGTGAAGAACGGATTTCAATTTTAGATATAGAAAGTTTATTAGATAAACTTTATTTATATGATAGTCCATATGAAATAAAACAAGGTATAAGATATTATAGAAATACCACTAAATTAGTTAGTGAAGCTACTAATATTACAGTTATAGATAGTAATAAAAATCGCAGAATTTATAACAGTATAAGTGAATGTGCTAAAAGTCTAAATATTTCTAGACATAAAATTAAATATTGTTTAAATACAGGTAAATCCATAGATGGATATGTTTTTGTATTAAACTAATATATATATATTATTTTCAAAAAAATAGTAAATAGCAAAAAAGTCTTTGTTTATATATCAACTAAAAGATAATTTGCTGCCAAGTATATATTGTTTATGACATATATAAAGGTTCAACGACTAGCCAATAAATATTATGTTACTTTAACTATTAAAGTAAAAGAATGGCATTAACACTATTCATATTAATTATTAAAAAAAAAAAATTTTTTTATCAAATAAGCACTAATATGAAGACATAGTCTAAACAATAATGTGAATTATTGTATAATAAAAATGTACACGTTATGGTAGGATCAGCTTTCTTAGCAGTAGCTTTATGAAGAATATATTCTTACCATTTAACTGACAATCACCATTTGGGTTTTGAAGGGGGAATTTTGTACTGACACTTCGTGGACGTAGTATGACTTTTTTTGTACGTATCAGTATACTACTGAGGGTCATAGTTAAATTTTTTACCCTTGATACATCAACGGTGGTTAATTTAAGTCCACAATTATTATTCTCGGATGACGAGAATCCTGAAGAATCTTCAGAACCTAAAGAAGATTCTTCAGAATCTAAAATAATCTCCGTAGAACCTAACCCAAATACACCCGGTTGAAGTATAGTGACTCGAAAGAACTCAGAGGGTGAGATAGTATTATCACATATACGTGATGATCAGTTAGCTGATCGTCTTGCTCGGGGTTTTGAACCTGAATCTGAACCTGAATCTGAACCTGAATCTGAATCTGAATCTGAATCTGAATCTGAATCTGAATCTGAAAATATAGCTGAACAAGAAAGAAATGCAAATCAATTACGATCACAACGGCAACAACGTCAACAGCTAGTTTTACCAAGCTTATATCCGGCTAAGTTTTTGTATGTACCTAAAAAAAAAGAAGAACTTGAACTTGACCCTAATAGTTTAAAAAGAAAACGTGAAGACGATGATGATGATAATAATTCAAATGGTCCAGGACCAGATGTTCCGGCGGGACCAGATGTTCCTTCAATAACAGTGACTGACACTTCTAATGATAATTCTTCTGAAGGTAATCAAGGATCATCGAAAGTGTTATCGCCTATAGATTTTGTAATTGAAAAAGAAAATAATGAATTTTCGTCAATTTTTGATTTAATGGGGGATGAATAATAAATTTTATTTACACTTTTTATTGTAAGTTGATTTCTTTAATGCTCTCATAGTACTAAGTACTATGATAGGGTAGTAAGGAGAAGCAAATTTTTGTTTAGAACAGTTATCTTATAAATTTAATTATATTACCCTTATAGAGGGTAATATAAAAGATTCTTTAGCTTAATCGGTAGAGCGCGTTTTTGATAAAAACGATGTTCAAGTTCAATTCTTGGAAGAATTATATTAAAAAATTATAAAACTTTTAAGTAGTTTTATACCAGCCCCCCCTTTTTATATTAAATATATTTATAATTCTCATTAGCTCAAAGGTAGAGCAGGATACTTCTAATATCCCGATTTTAGTTCGAATCTAAAATGCGAATATTTTTTTTCTGACCTTAATCTAAAGTCGAAAATTAAAATTTTAGGCTTTGGATACAGTAATTATAAACCTTATTAAATCTAAATTTAATATGGGTAATACTACAGGATATCATACTGTTAGTCGTTCACATGGAGCAGGAGTTGTTATGTATCCTTTTGTATATATATGATAATTCAAGTAGAGCTAATCACCCTTTTTATATTTGAAGCTCAATTAGAAGCCCCCATGATTGTAATATAATGCTTTTAAATTGTGTAAAAGCAAGAGTAGAATTCGCTAGAATCAGGATAGAGACAGCCGGTTCTTTAAGTAGAGTATGTTATTCTCTAGGGGGGGGATCTGTTACATATGGGGAAGTACTCGACGGTTTGTTAACGGATATTCAACAATCTTTAAACTCAAGAAGCAGTAGATAAATTGCAATTTATTTTATCTCATGCTTTATTACTTTATAACTATGTTATATACTTTTTAACATATCTTCCCCCTCCCTCCTCCTCAATTAATTGAGGAGGTAGGAGGGGGACCAAATTTTATAGAGAAATAAGTGTTAAGTGTTAAATTTAACACTTACTTCTCTATAACGGATTAGGGCCGGGTTGGTATGGCGTCTCATTTGGGTTGAGAAGTAGTTATGTTCGAATCATAATCCTAAATAAAGGATTAATAGTGATATAGTGCATTAGATATAGAAAAATATTTATAAAAATATAAGTATACAAAGAAACTATTAGGGATCCCTAGCTATGTATTAAAGAGTAATTTTAAATTATGTATAATTTACATATAAACTCTTAGAGAAATTAAGTAATAAACGAAGGCGAATTGAAATATCTTAGTAGCTTCAGGAAAAGAAATCAAACGAGATTCTACGATTAGTGTGAATGAAAGTAGATTAGCCTATGTACGGTCCCTGCTACGCAGGGAAATAAGTAAGTATATTAATAAGTAAAATGGACGAAAACCTGTTTGAATATTAAGGGGAACCTTCCTCTAAGGCTAAATATAATACATAAGCGACAGAGAAAAGTACCGTGAGGGAACGGGAGTTGAAATAGTAGTTTTATAAGCAGCTCAAGCTAGTGAAAAAGTAAGAGCGTACCTTTTGCATAAGTGCGACAAGAAGCGTACACAGTTAATGTGGTGAAATTCCACCAAACCTTTCCATTGGTTTGACCCTATCCATACAAGCGAGGAGAGCAATCACCTGGTTTGAAGCTATGGAAACAATGTAACAATATCCCATCTTAGAAATAAGATCGGTGTGCTAGGGTAATAAATTCTATGATGAACGAAAGTGAATGTGCATCGAGGCTTCGTAAAAGGTGAACCCTCGGGTTTTATCACGACATATCTTTCTTATGCTGGGATATGGAATGGAACAGACGTGATACGGAGTAAAGCATACAATCTAAGGAATTTAGCAACGGTAACTGTGTATGAACTTGGTAAGCCCCTAATCTACACTTGGATTTTAATAAGTTTTGCAAGGCCTATTAAAGTAAAAGAGAAGTAACATATAATGACCATGTCAGAAATTGTTATATAAGATTTGGGGTAGAAGAACGTCTAAAAAGCGAATGCAGATTAGTAATAAATCTGATAGAGTTATATAACTCGATCCGAGAGGATGCTGACTTAGGCATTGTGGTCATCGTAAATATAATATCTTGAAGCGTAAGAAACCAGCCCGGGTCCAAAACTGTTGTCATAGCAGTTAAGGGAACAAAGCAGTATCGAGCAATCGACGGTTAAACTTGCGTTCCGATCTTTAAATATCGCCAAACCTTTCAAAGAAGGCAGAAGCAATAGTTAAAGATCTTCAAGAGAAGATAGTTATCGCTACATTGAAGGATAATATAAAAGAAGTGTACTTATTACAAAATTCTTAATATTATTCATCATTGGCTGAAAGAGAAGGAACGAATCTCCAAAACGAGGGATAGAAATTCTCTTAAGTATGATTGCACGAGCCGTGTGCGGTGAAAGTCGCACGCACGGTTCTAAGGGGGGAAAGTCCGAGAGGACCTACCTATCCCAATTGGGTCACCAAGTTAACATTAGATGCGAGCGGTAAAACACGCGTAGTTAAAACGATGATCAATCAAATGAATTAGTGTCTAAAGTTAGACCCGAAGCTAGGTGATCTTACCACAATCAGGATTATAAAAGTCCGAACCGGTTATTGTGGCAAAAATATCGGAAGAATTGTGGTAAGTATAGTGAAAGACAAAACTGACCTAGATAGCTGGTTTTCTGCGAAACCTATAATAGTAGGCAATTTAAGTAACATCTTAGCAGGTACAGAACTTCATCTCGGACAAGGTGTAAAAAATTTTATTCTAGGTTTTCTTCTGACGTTCGCGTCAAAAGAACTTAGAGTAAAATTCACATCTTACTTTGTACATATCGGGGGATCGTAAAGATTTTATCGGTGAGTTTGTAGACTCGAAATGGCAAAGATGAATCTTGAATTATCAGACATAGAATGATAAGGTTGTATGTACAGCCTTTTTGTAGAAGTGAACCTTCTGCTATAAACCATCAAATTGCGGGAACACCCTAAAGCAATCACAACCAAGTAGGAATAGTAATATGTATCCTATGGCTCAGGTAATGACTCGAGGTATGGTAAAATCGTGATTGATTAATGATTAGTTAATGGGTTATCCGCAGCCAAGCACCTTTATTAAAAAGGTGTGCAGTTCATCGACTAAATGTTGGTTGGCGCAAGCTTAAGATATAGTCAGGCCTCATTCGAAAGGATGCAATGGCAATAAAGTAATTTTATTCAACATATATATAAATTTAAATAAGAAGCCGGCTTTTACAAAAGACTTAATACGACAGGCGACTATCTTTCGAAGGGTAACTGACTTATAAAGGCTGACACCCTTTATAGGCAGTGTTAATAGATTAAGGTACTGTAAAAGTAGATGTTTAACAACTTGCTAAAGGTATTATTTAGCCGGATCTAGGGGAGACTCTAGAAATCTGAGAGATGAGCTTGAAGATTGAAATATATTCATGACCCATGTTTGGAATGAGACGAACACTAAGTTGTCTGGCATAAATAAAAAAACATTCAAAAATAAAAGTCATAAAAAATAATCTATTCCGTGCCCATGGGGCAATAAAAAATTATTCCAGTTATAGTAATATAACTGTAACTCCAATCAAATGTTATGAAAATGCATTGTTAAATAAAAATATAATTCTTACTGAAAATAAGAATGAATCCGGTATTTATCGTTGAGTGAATACATTAAATAGCAATACTTATGTAGGTAGTGGTTTAAATCTCTCAAAAAGAGTAGGAAATTACTATAACAAAAGTGAATTAAATAGGAATCCTAGACCTATACACGCTGCTTTACTAAAATATGGATACGAAAATTTCAATTTAGAAATTTTAGAGTATTGCAAAGCAGATGAGCTAATTGTAAGAGAACAGTATTATTTGGATTTATTAATACCTGAGTATAATGTTTTAACACGTGCTTATTCTTTATTAGGTTTTAAACATAGCCCAGAAAATATTGCTAAGTTTAAACTAAAAAAGATTTCACAGGAACATAAAGATATTTTATCTTTAACTCATTTAGGTAAGGTTGTTAGCCAAGAAACTAAAGATAAATTATCTCTTGCTACAACCAATTATAAAAAGAATAATCCTCTTTCATCTGAAGCTTTAGCTAATATAAAAGCTAAAACTTTGGCACGTGAAGGAGTATCTGTCTCAATTTTAAATACTCAAACTAATGAAGTAAAAAGTTTTTCAACTTTAACTGAAGCAGGACAGTATTTAGATGTAAAAAGACAAGCTATACGAAACGCAATTAATAGAGGAAGTCTTGTTAAAGGACTTTATCGTGTTTCAGAAGATAAGTAGGCAGTATATACATAAATATAGGTACAATTAAATTTATATAAAATTACTTTAGCTTCGAGATTAAAGAAGCCAGGAATATAAAGCATTAATAATGTATATTATAACCTGTTGTCTAAATGGATAGTTCATTTTTGAACTGTTTAGGGAGAAGATCCATGTTTATTTAGTACAGAAACATGGATTCGCGTGTATGTCAAAAGGGAAACAGCCCAGAACAAGAGTTAAGGTTCCGAAATTATTATTAAGTGAAATTAAGAAAGTCTTTATTTAAGTCGACAAGGAGATGGGCTTAGAAGCAGCCATAATTCAAAGACCTCGTAACAGAGCGCTTGTTAATTTTTAAAGGCATCGAAAATTTAACGGATCTAAATAATGTACCGATACCTTGTCCATACTTGAATATAATAGATGTAATATTATATTCATTTACTGGGGTAGCAGAACATTGAGTGAACATGAAGCATTCTTATTATTTTATAATAAATGCGTTTACATTACACTCAAGAGAGAATGGTGACATGAGTAACAAAAAGAAATTTCGAGGCATAGTTGACTAAGGATAGTGGCGAAGCTCTATCCAAGGTCCCTCGAAAATCCGCCTAAAGCTTATGGTTTTATTTAAAGTAACGGCCTCTAAGTTTTCACTTCCAAAGGTTGAAACGATGAGAAAATCTTATTACTTAAATGACAACATTTTTCAAGTGGAAAGTGTGCTGGAAAAAATAAGTAATATATCTTTAAACTCATTTCCCCCTCCCTCCTCCTCAATTAATTGAGGAGGAGGGAGGGGGACCGAGTGGGTTTACTAGGTCCCTTCCACATCCTGGAAGGATTAGACAAGATGAAAAAAAACCGTACCTAGAAACTGTGACAAGTAAGCTAGTAGAGAATACGAAGGCGTAAATGAGCTAACAATCATAAAGGAACTCGGCAAACTAACTACCGTAACTTCGGGATAAGGAGGGCTCAGTTGTACCGTTTTAATATTTAAATATTAAAACGGTTAAGATGGAAGAAGCATGAAATATTGTTGTACGACTGTTTAATTAAAACAAAGCACTTTGCATAACGACTTAAGTCTAAGTATAGAGTGTGATTTCTGCCCGGTGCCGGCTGGCTAACGAAAATAACTAACTTTAAAAAGTTTGGTACTGTAGGAACCCCCGGTTAATGGCGGCCTTACTCTGAGGGTCCTAAGGTAGCGGAATACCTTGACTGTTAAATGCAGTCTTTGCATGAATGATGTAACGATACAACAGCTGTCTCTATGATTGACTCAGTGAAATTGGCATAGCAGTGCAGATACTGCTTACCTCTAGTTAGACGAGAAGACCCTATGCAGCTTTACTGTTACTAATTATTAGGTATGGTCGGGGACAAATTTCAGTAAATAAGGTAATTGATCAGATTCAAATGTAATACCTTTATTTGGGGATCGTATTGTGAGGATTATTTAATCCCCTTCTTTTCCTAAAAAGAAAAGAATGTAACCTTAGAAAGGAAAAATTGCTAGGAGACAGTTTATGCGGGGCACAGACCCCACAAAGAGTAAATGGGAGTGTCCAACTATGTTTTATATTTGTTTTTATATCTCTTAGTTCTTTAGGGAACTAAGAGGTTAGCGTAAGCTAACAGATATATCACAGAATCAAAAATATTAATTTTTGTTTGTTTGTAATAGTAGATAGCATTATGCTATACTCTATCATATTTATGTATTGATGTACAAGCTAGACAGTAAAATGTCTAATATTTTGCTTTTCTGTATTTAGATACTTATAAAAGTATAGACTTACAGGGTATTAATGAGAAGCAATTTTTATCGTTAGGTAAGATTTTAACTAAGGTGAAATTAGTTGTAGATGAGATATTACGAATTATTCTAATATCTTATTAGTTATCGTATTTTTTACGATAGGTTATGTATAATACTTACCAAGTTTAATGGCTAAATCTTGCTTTACTGTTTGACCACCAACAAGTCTTACAGTCGCGTAAGCGGGGCATAGGATCACAAGACACAAAAAGGAAAGGTCTTGGATTATTGGAAAAGCTACGCTAGGGATGTTTGTCCTTCAATGTTAAATAGTCCCCGGCTTTATTTATTTATTTTTATCTTAATTCCCTCTTATCTCTGATATCACTACTGCGTAGCAGATAAAGAGATATCGGGGGAAAAGACCTGAAGATAAACAAGGCAGGACGAAAATCATTGAATTTAATTGGGTAAATTTCAAAAATAACTTAACCAAGCATTAGTTTTATCTACTGCTTAATCTAAGTAAATTTGAAGCGAAATTTGTTTTAGCAAGGAATTTTCTATCTGATCCCTTGATCCCTTGATATCAGTACTGCGTAGCAGATAAAGGGGGAAATGGGAAAGGCAAGAAATTCAATAAGAAACAAAACCGTTCAACGACTAATAGGTGAGTATGCTAACAATAAACCTTGTATAAAACCCAACATTTTTCTTAATGTATAAAAAAAAAGATTTTTCGTTTTATTTTTTTTATTATTAAAAAATGCATTTTTTAATAATAAAAAAAGGAGGGCAATAAAATAAATAAAATTATGTTAAATTTAAAAAATAATAATTCATCCGGTGCCCACGGGGCAATAAAACAAATTGAATCTAATGTGGAGTATAATTCTCCTTTTATTTTCACTAAAAAAATAAATACTAATTATAAATTAGTGCCTTTTAATATAGTAGAAAATGATGTAGGTAAAACTAAGTATTTACCTCCCGTCTCTAAAGAATGAAAAAACACTGTTTATAATTATTCACCTAAAAATAATATAAATTACCCTATTTATGATTTAAATATAAATTCTTTAATAAGAGGTTATTTTAGTTTATACTTTAATAATAAGTTTTTACAGCATAAATATATATCACGTAGAACTAAACGTAAATCTTTAAATAGAATATTTGTAAGTAAAGCTGAAATTAAACATACTAATGAAAAAGCTATAATTACTCTTTATGTTTTTAATAAAGAAAGAAAATCTTTATTAAAAAGAATTCTAGATCTAAAAAAAGAATTAAAAAAAAATATAAAAAAAATAAAAATTGATCTTTAAAAAAATCATTTTTATTAATGACAGATAATTGAATGAATTTTCTTTCTTATGTTATGGCTCCTAATCCGCCCTTCGGCCTAGCCCAGCTAGTCCTGGGCGAAAGGGAGGATAAAAAAAAAGAGTCGACGACGGCCGAAACTAATTTAATTGATAGACCTCAAACAGGATCAGAAAGTATAAATAATTCTTTATCATTGTTATTAAAATTTAATGTTAATGATCGTTTAAGAAAGATAAATTTCTTATATTATATGCGTAATAAAGATTTCTTCAAAAGTGTAAAGAAAGTTTTTTCTACTTTTAGAAGATTAAGATTGAAATTAAGTTTAAACAAATCTAAATTTGAAGAAAAATTTTTATCTAAATTAAGCCAATCAATAAGTAAATACTATGGTAAAAAAGTAGAGTTTAACATAGTTAATTTAAAGTCTATAGCGTATAATACTGATATATTTACTGAAATATTAACAATAAAATTAAGAAAACCTAAATCTAGTCCAATGCGTAGAATAAATTCTCTGCTTTCTAAAGTTGCTTTACCTAAGGTAAATACTATTATAGAAAGAGGTAGAGTAGAAAAACAAGTGGATAGAGAGTTAATAGACAATAAATATAAAAATCTAAATATAAATCATATATTAAATAAATTATCAGAACAAGACATAAACTCTAAAGATAATTTAAATAAATTATTATATAATATATATTATAAAACTATTTTAGATAACTCTAATGATACTAGGGAATCTGTTGTACCTTTAAAAACTAAAAACTCAAAAGATAATATATCTTCCTTCTCTTACACCTCAGGGGTACACGGAGACCTAAATAAAGCTTATTACTCAAACTTGCGTAAAATTATTTTTGAAAATATAAAATATAAAGCTATGGGTGGTGCTAGATTAATCGTTAAAGGTAGATTAACTAAACGTTATAGAGCTGATAGAGCTGTATACAAGTTGAAGTGAAAAGGTGGTCTTAAAAACATCGATTCTGCATTTAAAGGATTATCCGCAGTAGTTTTTAGAGGTTTTCAAGATTCTAATGTTGAGAAAGCGTTTTCTATTTCAAAAAGGCGGATCGGAGCGTTCGGGGTGAAAGCTTGAATGGCTGCTAAACCTTAATCCACTTCTTCCCCCTCCCTCCTCCTCAATTAATTGAGGAGGTAGGAGGGGGACTAGGGAGAAGAGATGGCATGACATGGTATGGCATGAATATACATAAAAGAAAAATGAAGATATAGTCTGAACCATTTTGTAAAAAATGGAAATAAATAAATAAATAAATAAAATTTATGATAACAAGTTGAACAGGCTAATTTGCGCAAGAGTGTGCAAAATGAGTGCGCGGTTTGGCACCTCGATGTCGGCTTAACTTATCCTCATGGATGTAGAAACTATGTAGGGTAGGACTGTTCGTCCATTAAAAAGTTACATGAGCTGGGTTAAATACGTCGTGAGACAGTATGGTTTCTATCTTCTAGAGGGAATTAGAATATAATAAGGAATAACCTATGTACGAAAGGAACTTGGTATATTAATTTATTAATATTGAAATAATAAAATTATTAATCTCTGGTTTACCTGTTGTTTATATGTCTTGTTTTTTCCTCTTACTTCTTCGGATAGTAAGGGATTTAAAGACTAACCTACTTTCACTTGAGTAGTTATGATAGTATAGGCACGGCAGGAAAGCTATGTTAGTCAAAGATAAGTGCTGAAAGCATATAGGCACGAAGCTTACCTTAAGATATTTCTTAAATATACGTAATATAACATTACAAACATAATCTTGCCTTAATAGGGCTAAATTATGAAGATAGGCTTTATTTGTAAGAATCTAGAGATTTTAAGGAATAAAGTACTAATTTTATAAGTAACTAAATATTTTATTTATATCATATATCATTTATTGTGCTAAACGCATGATGCATCTTGTTGTTAATATATTGCCCTTATATCCCTTTATCCCTTTATCACTCTTCCCCTTTATCACTACTGCGTAGCAGATAAAGGGGATCTGGGATATCCGGGGTATGAGGAATAAAGGGCTGCTTCGCAGAAGATTACCCTATTTATTGTAATTTTCTCAGGGTCTCCTTTATCCTTCCAGGATATAAAGTTTCAGCCACCAAAAGCTTAAAAAAATCTATTTTTTTTTTATTCAATTATCCCAGGGGAGATTAGAAACTCTTAAAACACAAAGGGGAGCAGGACAATATATTATAGTGTGAACAGGGTATTAAGAAAAAAGCTCGTAGAATACTGGGCCTGATTAGCATAAAAGTAATGTAATTGTTTTGTAATCAATTGAAGCAAGTGCGATACTTGCATTGGGCTATTATTTACTATAACTCTCTTTCCTTTATCTCTTTATCCCGGATATCACTCTTCCCTTGATATCACTACTGCGTAGCAGATAAAAGGGATCTGTGATAAAGTCGCAAGCTTTGCCTTCGCCACAGAAGGGATATGAGGGATATAAGAGTACTAGGATTAGTGGTCAAGTGGTACGACATGGCTCTTTCAATGCCAGAATCGCGGGTTCGATTCCCGTCTAATCTACCTAAACTTATAGTGTATCCTTATTGTTTTGCTTATTATACATATCATAGCTTATTATTCGGATTTTATTTATTGATTGATTGATTGCTAAAAAATTTTTAGTGAGTATATTTAAACTATTATTTGTTTATTGTTTAATATTAATAATATTGATTAGTTAAAAGGTAGATAAGTCATTGTAAATAAAATTTATTAATTATAATTTCATATGTAATTATAATTAATGTGGATTAGTGTAAAAGTAACATATTTGACTCATGATCAAATGATAGAGGTGCGAATCCTTTGTCCGCATACAGTATAATAAACAAGCTATAAAATAAAGCTCTGCCCTCCCTGATATTACTGATCCCTCGTATCCCCTTATATCACTACTGCGTAGCAGATAAAGGGGAATAAGGGAAGCCTAATAAAAGGGAAAGGGGAAGATAAGAGGGCCGGTCTGTATTACTCTTTATTTTAACTATTATACTGTTTAATTTATTTAATGGGGAAAATCCGTATCCTACTTGCCTAATATCATTGAAGTGATAAAGAAGAGGCACTATAATTATTTGCTTTTCATGCCCTCATATCCTTACAAGATATGAGGGCAATAAGTTTAAAATAATTTATGTATATAATTTATTCACCGGATATCCGGGATATCCCTAGGGATATCCCGGATATCCCTAGGGATATCCGGGATATAGGAGGGGATCAGGAGGCTATAACTTAATTGGTAAAGTGAGTTGCTCATAACAGCTTTTATAAGTGTTCAAGTCACTTTAGCCTTAATCCGAGTGCTGGAATTGGTAGACAGTGCAAACTTAAGCTTTGTTGATGAATAATCGTGGACGTTCAAGTCGTCTCTCGGATAAAAAAATTATTTTTACAATATCTTCCCCCCCTCTTAACCCTCTTATCTCTGATATTACGTAGTTTTGCCTTCGGCATTTAAGAGATATCCGGGGGTACACGGGGACAGGGTTAAATATAATTGCTATTAAAGCTAAAATTTAGTTTTATTTAATTTAAGTTATACATCGTTGTATTAAAAAAAAAGAAAGGGGGTATAGTTTAGTTGGTAAAACTGCAGGCCGATTTTTCATATTATTAAATCATCATAGCCGTTAAAATAAGCCAAAAATCTAGTTAATTAGGTTTTGGAGGTCAAGCTATCTTTTTTGAAGGATGGAGGGGGTATAGTTTAGTTGGTAAAACTGTAATTTTGCATATTATTGACTCAGGTTCGACTCCTGATACCTCCAAAAGGTAAATTTCCTTGATATATTAGGGTAGTATAGTAATTTAGCAGACTATTATTTGTCCAAATTGTTCCAATTGTCTCTTCCCCCTCTTCCCCCCGTAGGGGGAAGAGGGGGGGATTAGAAACTATTTTTATGGTTATTAAGTTATTTATAATTACTTCCCCTTGATATCACTTTTTTCTTCCCCCTGCACGTAGTGATATCAGGGGGATCCCGTAGGCATCATAAAAGGATCCCCCCAGATATCTGGGGGGGGATCCCGTAGGCATTATAAAGGGATTAGGTTGTAAGGTAAGGTAAGGTCAGATAATATATAAAAAGTCTAGTATTTTGCCTGATATCGCTGATATCGCTTTATCACTAGTGATAAAGCGATAAAGGCACAAAATATAATTTTTAATATAAGCTTGAGAAGCTCAATTGGTTGAGCAGAGAATTGAAGCTTCTTTGGTTGTAGGTTCGAGTCCTATCTTAGGCAAAGGTAATGATGGGATTGATAGACATATCCAAAATTATAGTTAACGATAATTATCCTTTTTTTATAAATATTGCCTTCTTATCCTTGATATCAAGGATAAGAAGGCAGCTTCGCAGAAAAGTTAAGTTTGTTGACAGGTGCAAAACCTAGTTAATCTTATGCTAAATACATTAATAATTAATAACGGTAAAGTTATATTTTCAACCCTTTATCCCTGCACGTAGTGATATCAAGGGGTCAGTTCCCCTCAGGAACTAGCTTATACTACCAGATATTTTAACTTGAATAAGGTTTTAAATTTATAATATTATAGTAATATTAAAATCTATAATATTACACCTAATATTACTTATTTTAATATATATACCCTTAAAGTAGATATCGTGCCCTTATATTGTTAGGAATAAAGGGCAATAAAGATAATCGAAATAAAATAGGTATCTAAGTGTGAACTAACTTAATTTATGGTAAATGTTATGTAGGTTCATCTTCAGATTTGTACAATAGATTTAGATATCAATTATCCCCCCAGGGATTATAAAAAGAAATAAAAAACTACAATAGAACATTAATTGTATTCTATTTACATTAAAAAGGGTATGGTGGAATTGGTAGACATGGATAACTTAGGATTATCTGATCGTGAGATTGTGTAGGTTCAAGTCCTGCTACCCTTAATTCGACAAGAGCTAAACAATAAAGATTTGATGTAAAAATCATATCCGTTCAAGTCGGATTTACCTTATATGTTGTGGACTAATCCACCCACACTTTTTAGTGAATATGCTGCTATGCTAAAAACTGCTCTGCAGAAAGTAAAAATTCTTAGTGATGTAGTGAAAAGCTAGCCGCGGGGGCGGAACTTGTACCGCTCTTCAAGGGACAAGGTCCCTCGAAGGGTTTCTTTGTTGTTTTCTTTTCCCTCCTCCTCAATTAATTGAGGAGGAGGGAAGAAAAGAAAAACAAAGCCACTTCTTCCCTGATCTCGAAGGGGGGGTGAAGGGATCTAGTGACTTAAACTTTATATCCTGAAAGGATAAAGGAGCCCAAGGGAATTAGAAATAAATAAAAATTATATATAAGAATTGGTTTAGGCGGCTAACAATTTATCTAA